>NW_022146031.1:14626-65926 GCF_002938485.1 Sitophilus oryzae
CTCGTACTTCGTTCAGTTACGTATTGCTCTTTCTCGATTGTAAAATATTTTATTAATGCAAAATACATAAAAAATACAGCGTGATTCACCCCCATCAGGTATTCTACTAATAAATAAACTAAAAAAATAACTACTTTGGCTGTCAATTTTTTTGAACAGTGTGTATTTATAAAAATAATTATGACAACAGTGAACCCATCAGAATTATATACAAAATACTTAAACGTATCATTATTATTACTATTATAACAAAAAAAAATCTAAAAGGCAATAGAAGTCTAGTCTAACTATTTCGCAAAATTCTGACTCATTCCAAGGTCGTTAGTTTAATAGTCGATCTAACCTTTTCACTACAGACATAGCTGTAAATAAGGATGGGTAAATTTCACAAGTTTTGTTTTATAACATTTAATACAATTTACGTAGTCATTAAGTAATAAATGTTGTTAATCAGCAGAGAGGGTGTATAACAGTCATTTTTTATCAAAGCCACCAATGAATTCCACCCAATTCTTGTCTGGTATTTTTACCATTGAAAAGAGCCATATGTAGGTAACAAAACCGCGAATATTTGCGAAACCGCTATAACTTTGATGAAATACTTTAAATACAAAAATTTTTTTTTTTTTTAATTCTCCATCAATAAATATATCAAAAAATAATATACAGGGTGTTCCATTTAAAAAAAAAACGAATAAGAATTATTTTATATTTTAAAAGTTTGGCATACAACTTTGAACACCCTGTATGGTTTAAGATTACGACATTTTTGTAGCAAAGTAAGTATCGTTAATAATTTTTTTAAAGGTTGAAAAAAATTTTATTGTTACCTATTCGAAATAAAATACATGTACTGAATTTCTTTCGAAAATCGACAACTATGAAACTATGATCCCTTCCCCGACACAAACGGTACATTGTGAGACAGGAAATTGTAGAGAGAAACAAGCCCTATAACATAGGATACAACGTTTTAATGAATAGTGCCTTCCATAAAACTAATAAAATGAAAAATACCTATTAACATCTTGGAAACTATCGAAACATATTTAATAATATCTGCCTTTATTATTTGAAGTAGTTGAAGTGGTTGGCATTTTGAAAAAGCAATCAAAAGATAAAAGTCTATCAAAATGTTGGTAAAATAACAATTTGACGTTTATACTACGTCAAAAGCAACTTTCCCAAAGCGTACCACGACTTCACTGAATCATCGTTTCTTGTTCACTATTATTAATATCTTAGTATTAGATATTATAATACATCTGGTTTTTTATGGTATTTTGGTATTTCGTCGATTTTAAAATAAACTAACTGTTTCTATCTTATTTTTTTGTTAGAATGGGCATAATCAAGAGACTACTAATACTGTAGTGTAAAAATAAAGATATTAAGGGTTTATTTCTTGGTATTTATTATAATTTTGCTAATATCTTCAGTTTGAAGAAGATATCAAGATGCGGTTTTTCGCTGTATTTTTTTAAATGCGCTATGTTTGTTAAATTGTAAGAAAGCGCCCCCTAGCGTCTACGTTTTCAAAACCTTCTTATTAATATTTTTTATTGCATGATATAGAGTAAGAAGCAACTTTTTTAAACGAGCCTCGTTTGTTGGATTCTGATCATCAAGTCCGGAGTTGTTACATTTAAATAAAGATAGATCTAACCTTCCCCACCACTTTATTTTAACAGATAGGTGAAAATGGTTCTGACAAAAAATATCCAAAATTTACTGATGATTATGAAGCTATTATTTATAGTACCCATTATCTAGGCAAAATTCTGTATAAATTCTATTTTCTTATTTTCCATAGTAGCTGCGCCCCCTAGCGGCCGTTTTACAAACTTGAAAATAATTTCCAGCAATTTCTCATAGCCCTTTAGTTCATATTTTTTTTTCCGTAGGCCCTACGGCTAATACTTTCCGAGATACAGCCGAGAAGATTCTCGGTAGGACACCCTGTATAGTTGATAATGTTGACAAGTATCTACTGAGTTTTTTTACAAATTTAGTGTCTCAGTTCTAGTTCCCTGACAAATTGCTTTAGTGGGGGTTTAGTTTTTATGAGAAAAGTAATAATTATTAAAGTTAAAGCGTCAAGCTGCTACCCGGTAACCCACTATCAAATTGACATGAAGTTGCAAGGGTGAGTTTTAGTTGCTTTGATTTCAACTTTATTTAGTGATTCTGATGAGATTTTTCTTAATTTGAATGCCTTGATTTTAAAACTCGAAGTCTCACGTGCACTGCATCGATCGACTCTGATCGCAATATACGTTTATACACATATCCTATCAAATACAGGAAAACAGGAATGTGTTTTAGCGCCTCTCCTATTCAACACATATTCATGGCAGCGCTCTCCATTATAGTGGACAACAAACTGCAGGAGAGAGGATTGGGCATTAGATACAGATACGACGGCGGTCTGTTCAACATAAAAAGACTCAGGGCAAAAACACGTACAAATTCATCACAGAACTTCAATACGTTGATGACTGCGCTTTAGTTGCAAACACGTTACAAAAATTACAAGAAATGTTGAACACATATACCTGGGCACACGAGGCTTTGGGCCTTAAGCTAAACACCAACAAAACCAAAATCATGTGCACTCCCTGGAAGATCCACGACAATGCTATAAAAATCGGAGAAAGAACTATTGGAATATGTAGCGGAATTCAATTACCTCCGCAGTGTGATTTCGGAAAGGGCCAATATCGACTCTGAAATTCAACATAGGATTAGCAGCGCCTTAAGACCATTCTGGAAATTAAAAGACAGGGGTTTCTAAAATCATGACTTGAGTACAAAAACGAAACTTGCAGGGTACCGAGCAATTATAATACCCACCATGTTATATGGGAGCAAAACCCGGGTGCCGTACCGCCAACACATGAGACACGTCTAAACAAGTGCAACAGAGACACCTTGATACTTTCTTAAGAATCCGATGGTTCCATCATGTCTCAAACAGATCGGTCCTTGAAAAAGCTAACTGAGAGTATTGAAGTCATGGTTACGAAATCCCGCTTAAGATGGAAGTCACATATGCAGAATGCAAAGAAAATCGCATACCAAAATCGCTGCTTTACGGTGAACTTATAGACGGTAAGAGGAGGCCAGGTGGACAACTCAGAAGGTACAAGGACATTTTTCACGAAAACTTAAGGGGATTAGCATGCAGAATGAGTGGCAAGAAGCAGCTCAAAATAGAACTCAGTGGAGACGAATTGTAAACCCAGTTAACAGCGACAACCAAAAAGTAAAGGGCAACAAAGCAATGATATTTTTAAATGTCCGGATTGCGGAAGTGAGATAACATCATGTATCGGTCTTTTTAGTCACAGAAAAAGCTCATGAAAGAAAACGCCTTGCGTGACCATTTTCTGATGCGTGTCAAATACTCGTCAGCAGAGAGTAATGGCAGTAGTATTAGTATACGTTTACGATTTTCCGTTTATAATTTCGATGGCTACTATTTATTTGCTTAATAATATTATTTTGAAAGATATATTTCCCGAGAAAAAAGGAGGCTGACCTACAAAAGAAAAGTGAAAAATGTAAAAAAAATCGTCACGAGGCAGTTCTTCCACTACAAAAGGATTTCATGTAAAACGAAGTCAATTATTTTAGTTATTGTGAACTGAATTGAATAAACTGACTAACCATTCTTTTACAGAAAAATATAGATAAAAGTTTCTAAATATTCTTCCTCTAGAATTTTCAAAATGACAGTTGAGGAATCAAAATATTATAGTAAACTATTTTATATGAAGTAGCTATTTTCACGCCTTGTAGATCACATACTCATATAACCATTCTATCTAAAGACGCTAATTTATCTATGACAACTACATTCACATACGAAAACACCTATACAGGGTGCTACAAATTCAGGTACGAGCATTGGTAACTCGGTAGCCGTAATAGATACGAACATGGTTAAATCGGGGCAAAGTTGCCGCTTTGGGATGTTCACTAAGATGCTATCAAAAACATTGCCGTTTTTAAAAAAAACACGGATTTTTTAAGAAAATTAATTTTATTTTTTCCTCTCGTTACTTTTAAATCAAAAACTAATTACACATTCTCATAGCCACTTTATAAAGGGCTATCTGATAGTATATTTTAGATTTTCAAATTATTTGATAATTTGTGAAATACAGCCAACTTAATTTTTAAATACGGACTTGCATTTTTATTCAGATTTTGAAAGAACTCGGTCTTCTGAGTACAATGGTAATACCACCTGTATTTTTTACTTCGGATATTTGAACACAATTTATTTAAACTAATTTCAAGTCCGGCTCTGTTTTTTTTTAATGTTTAATCTATTTATCGTTACAATATTGATAAGCTTTGAACAATGACGTGGGTAAAACATTGAATATGGAAAATCAAATGCAATAAAATAATAAAAATAATATACAAATGAATACATTACTTCACGTCATTTGTAAAAATGAAATCAATTACATTTTAAGATTTACAATAAAAGAGTACAAAATGCATTCGGAAGTATAGAAGAAAGTTCAAAACTATAAATAAAATTGAACGAAAAATAAATTTGTGCAATAGGGAGGGTGGTAACTGGTAACCCTTTGGAACATGTAGAGCATTAGAAACTAGTTTGCAGAAGTTGATTTATAATAACTACGACTAATATTAGGCATAACATTAGATCGCACACTGAGATTTCAAATTCACAATAAAAAAGTTAAAAATAATATCTTTAAATTGCTGACCTGGATATAATTTATTTGAATCTTCCAATTGGCTCATTTTCTTATTCGATGTTAATTAGCGCTGATCATTTTTGTTGCGATGAATATAACAAGATTAAATAATTTAAAAACCAGAGTCGGACTTCAGTGCTTTAAATAATAATTAATAGTTTTTGTTGTAGTTAAGATACCCAAAAACAAAAAAAGTATAAAGTGTGGCATATTGTTGTACTCAGGAGACTGAGTTCTTTAAAACCGAAATAAAAATGAAAAAAAAAAAATGTTTAAAAAAAAAAAATAAGTTGGCCTACGTATCTCACAAATTATCAGCTAATTTGAAAATCTAAAAAATATTATCAGATAGCTTTAATAAAGTGGCTATGAGAATGTGCAATTACTTTTTGATTAAAAGTAACGACAGGAAAAAATAAATTCATTTTTTTTTTTTTTTTTTTTTCAAAAAAACTCTGCAATCCTCGAAATTTTAAAACTTTTTTGATGGCATCTTGGTGAACATCCCTAAGCGCAACTTTGCCCCAATTTAACCATGTTTGTATCTATTACGGTGACCGAGATACCAATGCTCATTACCTCGAATTTGTAGCACCCTGTATACACTTTATTTCCCCAACACAATACCAAATAAAAAACTGAACTGTCTGTCTGACACTGCATATTTGCGTAAGCTATAGTACGACCACTTTTACCAGTTATTTTATATTGTTTTAAATGTTTTTTTTTTTTTTTTTTATTTATTTCTATAAATATATTATACACTTTCTTACAATATTTATATTAAAATACTAGTCGTGTAAGTGTAAATGAGTATTTGCTGTAAGCGAAAGCTTTCTATAGCAAATCTTTTTCTAGCACTTAAAATTAACATTTTCCACCATATGGTATAATTATTTATTATACGAGATTAATTTATTTTTGCCACGGCTTGTCCTCTCCGTAAATCGATTTTCAAGCAGCCAGCATGCGAAAACAAATTTGTCGAGATTCTGTTTTCACATTTCGCTTTTGGCGTTGTAATGATGTCATCGGCAATATTATTATGAAATCCGTTATACATACTAAATTCCGTCGAGAGACTGTTCCAAACATGGCACTTTTCGGTCAGAATTTTTAAATATCACGACCATTAAGAGTTGGATTTGTTGTAAATTTGAGTTTTAACAGTTCCTTAACAGTTAAATTAGTCACGATCAGAAGAAAATCACGTTCAAAGTTTTACTATCTTTGAATTAAGCTGTCCCATTTAATGATAATCTATACTAATATATATAAGAAACTCTTTGGACCCATCTTGGGTCCAAACTCTTGGGTCCAAAGAGTTTCAAATGTGGAGGTTCTTAATCGAATGAGAAAACAGAAAGAACTCATGCTTACCATCAAAGAAAGAAAAACACGCTACATAGGCCACATAATGAGGGGTAAAAAGTATGAACTTCTCAGATTAATAATTGAATGCAAAGTCCAGGGCAAAAGATCTATCGGCAGACGCCAGAATTCCTGGCTAAAGGACATTCGTAGATGGTTTGGTTGCTCATCAATCGACATATTTCGTATGGCTGTATCTAGAATGACGTTAGCTATTTGGATCGCGAACCTTAGAAAGGAGACGACGTCGTAAGAAGAAGATACTAATATCACAGAATATCTAGCTACGCAACAGAAGCCTCGTTACACGTATAAAATCGTAGGTATCAAAAGGAGACAGGTTTTTAAAGCCTGTCTCCAAATCAGATATTTTGATGCGGTAGTTTTGCTACTACATAATAGAGGGCGATAAATTTAAAAGAAAACAGTTTTCTACAAACGAAATTCAAAAAAAATTTATGCAGCGTTGCCATTGTGTAATTCATATCGTAATACTTCATGATAAAGCCTACCTTCAAATTTGCTACATCATTTAAACATATTAAAATAGATTGAGCTCTTTTTTTCAAACGTTTAGGTATTTAACTTGCCATGTTAGTTTGGAGTTAAATCTTACGAGCTGAATTATAATTACTTTGTGACGGTTGATTGTAATTGAATTTCCTGGCGTTCAATTGGACATATATATATATATTATATAATATATATATATATATATATATATATATATATACCTCTCACTATATGTACTTGGTATAGTATGGTATAAGTAAGTATGTTCGGTGACATTGTAATACGATGGTACTATGATGCATATAAAGTAGTACCTTAATATAGTACCATATTACGATACCACTTTCTGACGTTCGATTGGGCTCATATTTGATTATACTTGCGTATTTTTGATGACATTGCTTTATTATGGTACCATGAAGTACATCAAGAGGAACCATAATATAGTAGTACCATATTACTATACCATTTCCTGGCGTTCGATTGGTCTTATACTTTGTATACTACGTGTGTTCGGTGACATTGTAATATATGATATGATGGTACTTTGATGCATATAAGTGGTACCTTCTATAGTACTATATTATGATACCACTTCTTGACGTTCGATTGGGCTCCTATATTTGGTGTACTTGCATATTTTTTGATGACATTGCAATATTATGGTACCATGAAGCATATCGAGAGGTACCATAATGTAGTACGATACCATTTCCTGGCGTTCGGTTGGGCCAAGCTTGGTATACTACGTCTTCGATGACATTGTAATATGATGGTACTATGATGCATATTAAGTGGTACCTACCTATAGTACCATATTACGATACCATTTCCTGGATTTCGATTGTGCTTAAATTTGGTATACTACGGATCTTCGGTGACATTGCAATATTATGAAGCATATCGAGTGGTACCATAATATAGTACAATATTATATGATATCATTTTCTGGAGTTCGATTGGGCCCAATTTTGGTATACTTGCGTTTCGCTATAAAGATTTGTTTAATTAATAATTTTAAATTTATTTTGCAATTTTAATTTATTGTACGATGTCGTGACAGCAACTTTTATGCCGAACTAATAAATTGATAGTATACCTGTGTCACTTTTAAAATCTACCTAGGTATATATAAATAACGTGGCAACAGAAGAAATTTGTTATCATAGTATTTTTAGTCAATTAACATTTTTTATACTGCTTTTTAATAGATTATTTCCATTATTATTAAACGTATATTTCATTACTAACGTTTCAGCATTAATCAATCGCCCTGTATATTATTAAATTATAAGAGTAATTAAAGTTATTTTCTTAATTAACATAATAAGTAGTGTATTACATATATTAAAAAATGTATTTTGAGCATATGTTTTCTAATAACCTTACTTAAACTTAAAACTATTTTAAAAGCCAAACGAATAATTAATGTAAGTGTATCTGACAAAACGAAAGAGAATAGAAAAATTATTATACCAGAAAAAGATGGGATGCCAATTCCTTTTGAATCTAGCAACTGTGCATATTTAGCCGAGCTTTAAGGCCGTCGACGAGCCGACGGCAAATCTAAAACCGAAAAGTGAAAATTTCCAATTATATTCTGATTATGATATTGTCGCGCCATCTAGTATTTTATTTGTGCAATTTTAGCTCTTTCATTTCCAGTATTTTTCTGTTGCGTAGCTAGATATTCTATTACGCTAATATATAAAATAACAAGTGACTGACATACTGATTAATCACGATCCTGCTCAGTTGATTCTAAGTGTGAGGTCCGTCTAAGAAGGATTGCGTTCCAGTTCAAGAGGGTGAAACCACCCCTCAAATATTACAATATTTTTTATTTAAAAACGGTCAAGTTTCGAAAAAACACTTAAACACGTATTATATTTTATTTTGTTTTACATATCTTGAATTTTTTAAAATGTACAGGGCGTTTCGAAAAATCTGGTCATTGATTAATCTGGTCATTGATTAAAGCGCTTGACGTAAAAGCTGATTTTTTGGAAAACAGATTGATTTTAAAGATTAATAGAGGTTCGATAGAAGGGATTTTCGAAACTCGAATTCTAAGGGGTAAAACTATCCCTCAAATATTAAAATATTTTTTATTTAAAAACCGGTGAGTTTTTTTCGGAAAAAAACTCTTAAACACGTATATTTTATTTGTTGTTTTTACATATTTTAATATTTTTTTATAAATTTATACAGGGTGTTTCATAAATACGACTATTGAGTAATCACGATTCTGCTTAAACTGCTTGACGTTTAAAGCTGAGTTTTGGCAAACAGTTGACTGTAGGATGTAGAGGTTCGTGGAAGGGTTTCTGGAATCTCAAATTCAAGAGATTGAAAAACACCCCTCAAATATTACAATATTTGTTATTTAAAAAGGTTAGTCTTTCGGAAAACGTTTGGCAAAGCATAATTTATTTGTTTTTTACATATTTTTGAAATTTTTAAAAAGTCATACAGGGTGTTCAGAAAAGTTGGGTAATTTCTTAACCACGATTCTGCTTAAACTGCTTGACGTAAAAGATTATTTTTGGCAAACGGAATTTTCGAAAGTCAAATTCAGCAATGAAATATTACTAAGTTATATAATAAGTTATATTGCTAAGTTATATAATAATATCGCCGTATTGTTTTTCTCATACTGACATAATGTGAAGAATTTAATCAGTTGTATGTTAATGGAAATTGTTGCTCTGCTTTATCATCACCATTACAAATGATTAATTTCGACGCGAACAGAACGAAGTCGCTGGTACGCTAGTTATTAATAGATAATTCATTATTTAATAATAATATTTTAATATTTCATTCACCATGTTTTGTATATAATGTTAATACGTCTTACGCTGTACTTTCTTGTCGCTCTCAGGGGCCGGGTAAAGCGGTTATGTGGACGAAAATATATATTATATTTCAAAAATATACCTAGAGTTAACCCGATCCTGTCGTGTTAAGCCATACCTAAAATTCCAAACACGCATGCTTTAATTAAGGCTTGATTAAGGTTTGCAGAGCTTCAGTATTTGCCATAAAACAACGAGCCATTTGTTACCAAACCATATAAATTATATATCACTATAATGACAAAACTTCAATCTATTTCCGTATAGTAACGGAATTTTAAATTATGTCTTTATTTTCGAGAAAATTTAGTCCTAACACAAGAAATTTTTTGTTGATGTTTGACCATCAAAATCTTAAAAATAAAGAAGTTGTCTAAAAATGTGACGGATATAGTATAATCCTTTATCTTTAATTTCCTTCTTCATTTGTGTAAAAATACCTAGCCAGTTTTACATAAAACGTTAAATGCCGAACGCTTATTTTGCTAGTTCTTCGGACTAGTGAAATGGACTCTAACAGTTGTATTTGTTGTAAAATTTGAGTTTTAGTATCACAGTTCTTTAACAGTAAAATTAGTCACGATCAAAAGAAAACCACGTTCAAAGCTTTACTAATCTTTGAATTAAGCTGCCCATTTAAAAGATAATTATTAATAAAGAATAATTCACTGGGGCATTTCAAAATTTCTCAGCTTAATTCCATTTTTCAACGGACTCATCAACTTGAAAAATTCAGTTGAGGTACAGCTTTAAACAAAGCGTTCTAAAACTTTGGCCTTAAGTTAATTAAAGATGACAGTTAATTTTGACATTTGATATATGTTGACAGGTGCTTACTATGTTTCCATATGCAAAATATAAAAGACAACCCTCGTATAGGTTTAAGAAGTGTAGTTTAGAAGTGTAGTAATGTTTAGGAGGGGAGTTAATCACCGCGACCTTATAGATCTATTGTGTGTTCCCCTTTCTGGAGTTATAACGAGTTATAACTCATCATACAGTCTCAGGGCTTTAACAAAAGCCAGTATCTGAGACGGCTCCACAGAGGCCAGCTTTCCATCCTCGACATGAGACGAACCAAGGTTCATTCGTCGTTGTTTTGGTTTGGTTTGGTTAGAAACCTCGTGACAATCCAAACATTGTTTTTACTTAAATCAAGGAAACCCTTTGATTTTTCTCGGTCGTAAGTTCTGAGGAACTTTTTCGAGTGTCTTAGACCGTTGGAGGACACCCATTCCAAGTTACGGATGGAGTCTTCCAGATTCTTCAGTTCCGCTTTCAGTTGGTTCCCGTTTGGAAAATAGAACGGTTTTGGTCCAGTTAGTGGAGTGTTCGCTCCTTTTCTAGCTAGATCATTTGCCTTTTCATGGCCTTCTTTTTGCTTACTCCGCATATAAAAGACCATACCATCACGTTGTATACTGACGCTTCCAAAACCAAAGCAGGGACAGGGATAGGAGTATTTGGGCCGAAAAGTAAATACTCCGAACCAATTGGCACCTACCCCAGTATCCTTCAGGCAGATATTTACGCTATCGAAAGATGCGTACAATTTATCTTAGATAGGAGCTATCGAAAACAGGAAATTGCCATCCTATATATAGGATAGTCAAGCAGCACTTAACGCGATCAACTCAGTAACCATCAATTCGAAGTTGGTCAAAGAATGCCTAGAGAAGCTCAACAAATTAGGAAATCAGGAAAGTCATGGGTCTTGCTATCATGATATACATCCAGCGCAAAATGTTAGTGACGCAGCTCCACCTATTTCCCGCCAGTCTTCTGCATATCATGAGAGCCTTTGTGACTTTGCTGGTAATGTTCTTAATATGCCTGTTCCAGAGAAGTCTACTATCTCCAAGATATTTCACTTCCTGTGATGGCAGTATTTCCTTTCCATCTAGAGGGATTCTTTTCGAGTTTTTCAAACTTTGCTTTCTGGTGAATGGCACTACTGCGGTTTTATCTGAGTTAATACTCAGCCCGACAGTCCTGCACAGCGATGCGGAGTCCTTTTTGGATAATATCACACAGGGTGCCTTCATGTTTCCCCCGTGCAATAATGACATACCCTATACAGTGTATTCCCGCTAGAGTTAATTCTTCCAGTAGTTCATCCTCCTGTAGCTATGTATGAAAGGCAAGTAGAGTTTTAGAAAAATTTGAAAAACAGAATTATCATAAATGATAAATGATCAATAAAATTGTATGACAATATAGATACTCTTGAAAAATATACGTTGGTTTACAAGAAATATTACTTTTTTATTTAAATATATTTGGATTTCAAGCACGCCGTTTCATCATCTACATAACTTAGATACAGTCATGCAAATTATTTTTTCAGTTGACAGCTGCGGTTATAAATAACGGTTTACGACCAAAAATATTCAGTTTATTGTTAATATGGTCAAATTTGCAAACAGAGAGTTTTTGTAATTGTTATTTTAATATATGACTACTGTAACAATCTCACATAATTGAAACTAACCTACTTTTTTGCCCGCTTTAGTACTTTCAGAGCTAAAACTGATATATTAAACCAGTTTTTGGCAACTAAGAAACCATTTAATGTTATCTTTTGGTAATTGAAGAAACAAAATATTACTTTAAAGAAGCTTATAATTCACGTTTATTTTAAATTGCATGTAAAATGTAGAGCAACCATTACAGTATTGTAAAGTTTCATTAAAAAACAAAACAAAAAAAAACACTAAAAATTGGAAACACATGAAGTTATTTTATATAAAAAAGTTATTCTTGGCGATGCGATGGCTATCATGGCCAATTAGATACAATAATTAGAGCATTGTCTTTGACAATGATTGTATCGAATACCGGGTGCGTCTTAAAAGTGGCTCACCCCTATAACTTTTTTATTTCTTTAGATAAAAAAACGAGATTTTGTGTGTTAGTTATGACATAACTTAGGATTGATTGACGGTATTCAATTGCTTTTGGCCACTTCCTGTTTCACTGGAAATGGCAACAACTTTTGATTTTTAAATGGCACCCTCGGTATTTTTTTACTTTCGATAGAAAATGACAGTCTGAATAGAATGACATATCATATGTCAACTTTTGATATTTCTTCGTATGGTTTATTTGAAATTGTAACCTCAGGGTTCACAACGACAATTTGACTCGAAATATGTGTGTGTGGCACCAAATTATTCGTAAAAAAAGCTTCTTCCAAATATGTTAATGAGCCACCCTCGTTCCATTTGAAAAAATTGAAATATGATTAAAAATACGATCTGGGCATCTTTTAACCGGCCAGGACAAAACACGACCAAATAGACGACCAAAACTATTTTTCCCAGGCTTCTTGATTAAAAATTAGTGTTTTTAACACAGCCATGGTACTCTATATTGAAATTTAAAATACGATTTTTTTTAAAACAAAAATGTCAAACGTTGGCGTATGATATGTCATTCTATTCTAAGTGTCATTTTCTATCGAATAAAGTAAAAAAATACCGAAGGTGCTATTCAAAAGTTGTAGTCATTTCCGGTGAAACAGTAAGTCACCAAAAACAATTGAATGCGTCAATCAATCCTAATTTATGTCATATACTAACATACCAAATCTCGTTTTTTTATCTGAAAAAATAAAAAAGTTATAGGGGGTTGAGCCACCTTTGAGACGCACCCGGTATATAATTTGAATATAGATCATATTGAAAAAATCGTACTGATTCATTCATTAATCTTTTAGAGCTCATTTTCTTTATTTGCTTTATTTTATTCGTGAAATGAAAGAAACTATAGTCGATTTTTAGTGTACCTAGTCGTGTGAGAATGTATAATTACATAAGAAATTTTCTCAGCACCCTTCAACAATACTTAAACACAAAGTTAAGATTTTTAATGGTCTTGTTTGATCGCCTGAATATAAATCAACATTTTGAAGTATTTATTTATTCTTCATATTTGTAAAAAACAAAAACGATTTGAATTAGTCAAAATGTGCCTCTTCTTGGTTTGATTTAGTGGCGTCAGTGACCACATTCAACGCATATGCATATGAATTAAGGTTTATACTAGTGATTCAAAACTTGCAAATTTTTGCAATGTCAATGTAATTTTGAGGGGCAGACACAAACTTCTTGATGAGTCAACATATGTGAAAGATACAGATTTTTACAACCTTCTACAGGGTTGTTCACCATATACGACACGGAGTATTGTAGCTAAACGATGAGATTTTTACAAATTGTAAGTTTGGGGTTCGTTGAAAGACTATTAGAGCTACAATTTAAAAATATTTTTACAAGATACAGAGTGTCCCAAATAAATAAAAAATATCAAAGTTGTATTTTTTTAAATGGAACACCCTGTATATTATTACATTTTTAGTTTCTACGATTAAAATAAAGGTAAATTTGATTAAGGTTTATTATACTTAAACATTACGTTTTTGAAATATTTTCAATTTTGTGAAATTGCAGTAAAAATTTTAAAGCTTTATTTCTCCAAGGGTATCAATGTTTTTAATACTAAATATTTAATGAAGTTTATTTATTGATCAGTTATTGTGTTGCAATAATAAAAATAATACTACTTTATAGAGAGTGTCTAAAAATTTACTTTAAATAATTATTAACTTCAAACGGCAACAACTTCTTTAATTTAAATGGAATGCCCTGTATATTTTAGGAGAATCAGATGCACAATTAAATTGTCTATCAAATTGTATTATACCATTTTTTACCTATCCCTTCAAGTTTTCGTAGAAACTTCATTTTCTTATAATTTAGACCTCATTTATCAATATATCCATGGAATATTGACATTTTAGATTGTTTTTAAAGCAACAAATGTACAAAATATACAGACGAGTAATATTATCGTTTTTAGCAAAACGTTAATATTACTAGCCCATTTGTATGAAAAAAAGAAAACTATTTAAATCTTCATAAAAGAGTATACCATTAATTAAATATAACACCATTATTTCCGCCCATATACTAATTAATTACATACTTAATTGTGTTCGTTAATAAATTATTATAATAAATGTGGATTTTTGAGTCAGAAATCAATATAATAATAAGTTATCAAATTAAAGTCTTTGTTGTTATAAATAAGCATTTATTAAAAAATGAAATATCATTTTTAAGGTGTTACTTTTTATCACACTATCTAATGCCCATACAAAATTCAGTTTTTTAGTATTTGGAGCAATTATTATTAATCAACGCAAACAGTCAGTTAATGTAGTTTGAATACGGCATCATATTAATTGGTCCTCTTTAACAAATATTTAAACAGTTTTTTTTTTATTTTTTAATGAAATAAACGAATTATATCGACAATATTAGTATCTGTACTCTTTAAAAATTTGGTACATCTTTAAAAATGACCTAAAATGTCAATAGTCCATGGGTATATTGATAAATAAGTTCTAAATTACAAGAAAATGCATTTTCTACGGAAACTTAAAGAGATAGGTAAAAAATGGTTTAATATAATTTGATAGACAATTAAATTGTGCATCTGATTCTAGTAAAATATACAGGGTGTTCCATTTAAATTAAACAAGTTATTGCCGTTTGAAGCTAATAATTATTTAAAATAAATTTTTAGACACTCTGTATAAGGTAGTATTATTTTTATTATTACTACACAATAACTGATCACTAAATAAACTTCAGTAAATATTTAGTATCAAAAATTTTGATACCCTTGGAGAAATGAAGCCTTAAAATTTTTACTGCAATTTCACAAAATTGAAAATATTTCAAAAACGGTAAGTATAATAAATCTTAATCAAATTTACCTTTATTTTAATCGTAGAAACTAAAAATGTAATAATATACAGGGTGTTCCATTTAAAAAAAATACAACTTTGATATTTTTTACTTATTTGGGACACTCTGTATCTTGTAAAATTATTTTTAAATTGTACCTCTAATAGTCCTTCATCGAACCCAAAACTTACAATTTGTAAAAATCTCATCGTTTAGCTACAATAATCCGTGTCGTATGTGGTGAACAACCCTGTATATCAGCGATGTACAAACAAGTATTTATTTTATAAATATAACATGATATGTGAACTCTCATAATACAGGCCATATGTAGGTTCACTTAGAGCATTTTTTAAAAATACAGAGATTTCTACAGGGTGTCCCCAAAAACAGTTACACATCAATGTTGTGTTTTTTGTAATGGAACACCCCATATATTAATTGATTTTCGGATTCTAGAAGAAAAATAAATGTGAATTTCAACAAAGAAGTATATGACTAAAATATAAGGTTTTTGACATATTTAACATTTTCTAAAAACGAAGAACAATTTTAAATTTCAGTAAAAACTACCTAAATTCGAATTTACCCCGTATAGCCTAATACTTAGTTAAAATAACGATTTTTCTTTAAACCTAACTAAAACTTGGTTCAAAAAGTTATACACGGTGAGACAAAATTAATATTGAACATTAGTCACCTTTAAAAGCAAATTATTCTTTTATTTACAATGAAACACCCAGTATATTATTTCGACATTCAATGGAATCCAAGTCTCTTCAAAATACTATTAAGTTGTCTGCCACTTAAACAAAGATTTTTCTAGATATTTTCATTTTTATAATTTAGTATCAGTAGATCTTTATTATTTGATAAAATCTAGGTGGCTGTGATATGTCTGACGTTACTTCAACATATCTTTTTGTGTCGGTTAAAATAAAAAATCTCAGAAATTTACCAAAAATGGTTTACCAAAATCTTCCTACATCAGAGAGAATTGATATGATTCTATTAGTTGGTGACTGCAGTGTGCATTCAGCAATTAATAGAATACTTAAATGTTCCTAATTTATCTAGTCTTGACTTTTTTGATGGTATGTTAAAGACAGTGTTTATAAAACTCGACCAACTATTGTCGACAACATGAGATGAATGATTGTGACTGATGTTCGAAGTAGAACTCCACATAAAAGCGTTCAAAGTATCGATATCGACTTACCTAATAACATCGAACGCCCAATCTTGGATCGACTGAAAGATCGATATTTTCCACCAGGTTGGTTGGTTGCAACCGCCTCCGGGTCGCTCGGATTTTGAACCGAGCGAAATTCGGACTGCCGATGCCGCAAACCACGGCTACAACCAGTCGAGCGGTGTTGCCGGATCGGGCGACTAGCGATCAGCTGAAACGATTGGAAAAGAAAGCGAAATTAATAAGTACCTAGTACTGGAACTTATAGAAGGAAATATTTTTATGTTCTAATTTATATACGACTAAGTTTATAGAATAATAATATTGTTCTATAGCGTGGTCCGAACTGTATTCCAAAAACTTCGGCAGTACCTATATTCTGAGATAAAAATAAGTAAAAAAGTTCGCATAAATGTATGACCAAAAATGCTTAGTTTTGCAGATACAGGGTGTAGAAGTTTCATATTTATCTCGTTTTTTCCAAATAATTTCTGAGGTAACGTCAATATTTGGATGAAAATTGGTGTCTGGGAGTTTTTTGTCAGGGGAAATTTGATTTTGACGTCAATATGACTCCTACTTGTAGAGGGCATCACCTACATATTTTTAACTGGTTTGAAGAGTAATAACTTTTCGTCCGTACCTGTATAAAACTACTGAGTAAAAAAATATACATTTAGGACGTTTTTTACGTAAAAAAGGTCTCTTGGTAAAAATCGCTACGAGTAATGGCTCTCGAGATATTTGGAATCGAAATGACAAAGATCGTCATCTTTTTTCAGTACCGACAGGCACATTCTTTTTTGTTTCAGTCAGGATTAAATTATCTTTTAAAGCTATATCACTGTCCGACCTATATTAAACATATGAACCATCTGAGAATCCCTTAAGACCACCTTTAATTTAGCTAATTTGCCTCCAACTGAGAACTCTGCAAAACTCCATTTACTCAGGACATACTTTCAGGTAACTCTAAAGATATATCTATTATAGGAAATGTTATAAGTTGTATTTTTTAGATTCAAGAATGGATTAGTATCAAGTTAGATCCTTTACAATATGGATGGAAGAAAGATCAAAAAGGCAATCTGACACCTATTCAATAAACAGAAGATGTGGCGCCTCCTGATCTACTTAAATTATTTTATTGCAATTGCAAAGAGAGTCAGTGTTCTAAAAATTGCTCTTGTAGAAAGCTGGGTTTTGCATGTTCTTTAAAGTGTGGTCAGTGCTACGGAATCAGTTGCACAAACTTTTGTATTTTAGTTGAGGGCTAAAATGACGCTGAGGATGACGTCAAAGTATATGTTATTTAATAACTTTAATTTAATAATATTTTTTTAACAATAATTTTATTTAATAAATAATATTTAAACGTTATTTTTAATTGTTTTAAATTTATATACTTGTTTTATCTATTATATCACTAAAAACATATTTTAGTTTTTTCGAAAAAAGTTATGCAAACGGAGATATTTAAAAAAAAACGAAAAAATCCAACATTTTTTTCAAACTTCCCCCACTGGGACCAAATGAGACTTTTGAGTGGTTAAATAGGAGAATCTACATATTTACTTAAAAATTAATTAATTATTAAATCTACATATTCCCGTTGAGATTGGTTGATTACTAATTTTTCCACTTTTACATATTATAATACTCGGCTACGTTTACTGGCATTGTATTGTATTGACTAAGAGTGGGTCCCATGGGGGGACCCTCCACTGAGGCCGCGAGGGCCTATTGTGGCTCAGTTTCTACACGCTCTAATTTACAAGAGCGTCAAAGTTCACCCTCAAGACCCAGCCTTCTAATATAGGCCGTTATGTCTGAGGGCGATATGTCTCCTAGGTCTGATAGGTCTAGCATGGGTTTGTCAAACATCTCAAACCTGGTCCTGCCCCCAGCGGGACAGGTACACATAACGTGCTTCATTGTTTCGTCATCTTTCATACAGAGTTGGCATTCGGCGTCTTCCACCAGTCTCATCCTCTGTAGGTGAGATCTCAGCCGGCAGTGGCCCGTGTACACTAAGCGAGCGTACGCGCTCAATTCCTACCGGCCTTTAGGAGTTCTCCTGTTCTATGTTTGGATGGCCCTGCTAGGATTTTCTTGGCATGTTCCATTCCGGGACTGTCATTCCAGTCCCGGAACGTCGCACCCCTAACCCTTTCACAGAGCCTGTCTCTTGCGAGATTTTTAGGAACGCTAAGTGTCGGTTCTGGGCCCACGAATGGCGAGCCTGCACCAATTTTGGCGAGGGAATCAGCACGTTCATTTCCCTCTAGGCCGACATGTCCCGGTATCCATATTAGCGACACTTTGTTTCTATCTCCCAGTATATTGAGTAGTTTCTTACAATGAAGAATCGTCATTGACGTGCTTTTCGTTGCCTCAAGTGCTTTCAGCGCGGCTTGACTATCCGAAAATATGCATATTGTTTTCCCGGTGTATTGCTGTTCTACCAGCATTTGCACACAGGTTTCAATAGCATATAGCTCAGCTTGGAAAATCGTGGTGTGTTTTCCAAGACTGTGGTAGATCTCAGTCTTTGGACTGCTGCAGTAAATTCCTGCGCCAGATCCTTTTTCGTTTTTGGATCCGTCCGTGTACCAACACATTTCCGCATGTAATAAACCGTTTCCCGGCTTATCCCACTCGTTCCTATTCGGAAACAGGACGTTGTAGGTGCGCGTCAAGAGTTGGACTGGTGGTGTGAGATCCGAGACCATTCCCAGAATCCCATCCGACTGTAGTTCTTCTACTAGCCGGTTTTGTATGAACATAATTGTTCCTTGGCTTCCTCGTGCTATATTTAGAAACCTATATGTAGCCCATCTCGCCTCTCTTTACAAAAGAATTTGAAGAGGAGGTAGGTCGAGTAGGGTTTCCATAGCTTTTGACGGCGTGGAATGGAAGGCACCAGTCACCTCTAAGCATGCTTGTCGTTGTAGTTTCGACAATTTATTCTTTGCCGTTGTTTGGTTGGCTTTCTGCCACCAGGCAACTGCACCATTCGTGATAATAGGTCTGATGGCCGTCACGTATAGCCACGTTTACTGGCATACACCGCTAAAAAGTGTTATGGTAGGCTCGGTGAATTATACGAAATAACAAAAGGCCAAACTAAACCAAAAAACTTGGTGAATTTTTTTTTTCAAATTGTCACAACTTTATGATATTTATGGTTTCTATTATAACAGTAACGGTTTTGTGTATCTAATTTATATAAAAAAATAGTAAAATAGTAATATAAATTATTTCCTCTGGAGATAATAACCTCAAGTATAGACTTAACGTAGTATTAATTAAAACTTGTTTCTGATATGTTCTAAGTTCAGATTTGCAATTTCAAGATCATGTGTGTAATTCGAAAGTAATAAGCTACTGATTAAAAAAGACTAATCACTACGAACTTCAACAAGGAAACGATGAACTAGATATTAATTAAGGTTCTATTTAATGTTAAACAGTTTGAAATGAGCAAAAATATTAATAATGAGCAATTCGAAATTATTACGACGTATATAGTGCAGTTATTTCAATTATTGACTTCATAGTTAGTTAGAATAATGGCTTTTCATTCATTATTCTAAAGTACTAGTTGATGAGTAATAAAATAAATTTACTTCATTCGTTTATAAAAATCTGATGCAGTAATTTTAACTAGGAATGCAAATGATACATTGATGCTTTTAAAATATCGATGTTTATCATTGATTTCTTAAATTGTCCTTTGGCACTCTTAAATTCCAGGTTGGAAACTTCGAGGAAAGTTCGAAACGATATTTATGGATGACACTAGCGTTTCCATACGTCTGGATTTATGCGGACATTCCGGACCGGAATTTGAAAAAAATGTCCTGGAAAAATATCCCTAAAAACAACTTAACTTTGCTGAATATTTTAATCGTTACGATGTCGCATGTCTAGTAAACCGGCAAAGTACCCATCTATATATTGTCTATTTTTTCATTTTTGGTGCACACGTTCACACGTGGATGTGAATTGTGAATTCTTCTGTTTTCATTTTATTATGATTACATGCACCTTTATCCATGCCACTATAGGATCATCTGAATCTGCGCCCGAAGAGAACATTCTGCGCTGGATGTATACCATGATTGTAAGACCCATGATTACCTATGGAGCAGCTGCTTGGTATACAAAAGTAGAGCAACGTACAGCAAGGCAAAACCTGTGCAAAGTACAGAGACTGGCATGTATCTGCATCACAAGTGCCATGAGAACATGTTGAACAGCAGCAATGGAAGTCATTTTAGATCACAACACCACTGCACATTGTCGTCGGTAGTTATGCCAATGCGACAATGATTAGAATGGTCATTGATGGTTACAGTACTGGGAGAATTTTCAGGGTCAGGAACACCCTCAAAAAGAAAATTCCACTTCTCCAACTCCCAGTATACATACCAAGAATTTACAACTTTGAGAAACATCACGGTAGTATTGAGTAATAAAAAGGATTGGAAGGAAGAAACGCTTACTCAGCATATAAAAGACCATACCATAACGTGGTATACTGATGTTTCCAAAACCAAAGCTGGGACAGAGATAGGGGTATTTGGGCCGAAAACCAAATAGTCTGAACCTAATGGACACCTACCCCAGTATCCTTTAGGCAGAAATTTACGCTATCGAAAGATGCGTACAATTTATCTTAGATAGGAACTATCGAAAACAGGAAATTGCCATCCTATCCGATAATCAAGCAGCACTAAACGCGATCAACTCAGTAACCATCATTTCGGAGTTGGTCAAAGAATGCCTAGAGAAGCTAAACAAATTAGGCAAAGAAAATAAAGTCCCCCTACTCTGGGTGCTTGCTCACCAATAAGGGATAAAAGGCAATGAAAAAGCAAATGATCTGGCTAGGAAAGGAGCGAACACTCCACTAACTGGACCAGAACCGGTCTGTTTTCCAAACAGGAACCAACTGAATGCGAAACTGAAGAATCTGGAAGACTCCATCCGTAACTTGGAATGGGTATCCTCCAACGGTCTAAGATACTCGAAAAAATTCCTCAGAACTTACGACCGAGAAAAATCAAAGGTTTTCCTTGATTTAAGTAAAAACAATCTTCGGATTGTCACGGGGTTTCTAACAGGAAACTGTCTCCTCAACGAACACCTCAGTAGACTGAAGTTGAGAAACAACGGCGAATGCAGATTCTGTGGGGAAGATGGGGAAACACCAGAACACCTTATCACTGAGTGCGCCGAGACGACGATCATTAGTGCCATAACTTTTGGTACGGCTGATGTCGAGGATGGAGAGCTGGCCTCTGTGGTGCCGTCTCAGATACTGGCTTTTGTTAAAGCCTTGAGACTGTATGATCAATTATAACTCGTTATAACTCAAAAAAGGGGAACACACAATCGATCTGTAAGGTCGCGGTGATTAACTCCCCTTCTAAACATTCTACATCTGAATCTGAATATAAGTCTCCCAAAGGAGAGGATGAATCACAGCGTTCGAAATTGTTCAAGTTGTGTCTGTCATTTTAATTCACAAATCAATTATTGTATTTTCTGTTGGTTTTTGGTGTATTCAGTGGAGGATCTTCCTTGAGAATTTAGCTCTTGCTAATTGTATATTCAACCTAGGTAAATTAGTTTTTGGAAGTATTGATATATGTTATAACGTGCAGTATTAAATTTTATCAATAAAATTAAACAATTAACAATGCCAAAATGAAAATGTGCAACGGCATTTTTTTTGTCAAGTTTATGTTTTTCTTACTTTTAGCCTTATTTTCATGAATTTTTTACAATGCTGCATATAAATCTATCAACTTTAATTCATAAATTCAGTTTTTCGTAAACTATTATTTGGTCTATTATACAGGGTTAATTCAAGGACTGTTTTTTTACCTAAACTTTAAAACAACATGTGCAATAATTTCGTGAGCTGCAACTTTACGATCAGAACCATATCTCCTGAGCATTTTATTTTTTGATTCGTGTCAACACATGACTTGCTAAATTTTTAAGAGCGAAATGAACTTGTCACCGACAATTTGCAATTTTTTCAACTATCATGACTTTCTATTAAAATTTAAAAAATGTTAAAAAGTAACGATACAGGCTTGGTTTGAATAAATATTAGTGACACTAACAGAACTAAGGATATTAAAAAAAAAAATATATATATATATATATATATATCTAATAACTAAGTGTTCAAACCGATGTACAAACAAACCAAAAGCTTGTAAAAAATGCTCTAATACTTTGTATTACCTACCCCGGCTGCTATTAGACAGTATTTGTCTGTAGACGTCGTCGGTTCATACTGCATATATATTATGACTTTTGTACAATCTACGACACTAAGAACTATCGTACACAACAATAATCACCAAAGCCACCTCGTCATTACGAAGAATACCATCAAAAAGTAACGATAATTGAAAAAAAAAATGCAAAATGTTTGTGGCAAGTTCATTTTACTCTTAAAAATTAACCAAGGCATGTGTTGACATGAGTGAAAAAACAAAATATTCAGAACACATGGGTCTGACCGAAAAATACTGTTTTAGGACAATTTGCTTAAGAAATTATTGCATAGGGTGTTTCAAAGATAGGGTGAAAAACAACTCTTCGATTAATATTGTAAAATTGAGTGTACGAATTAAGGTTGATATATTTAAATACAGTTTTCTAAAAAAAATCAAGGAAATAGAACTAAAAATAAAAAAATAAAACATATTAAATTTGAGGAAAATTTTTTCTCGTTACGTTTCTTCTGCATCTGAGTGTAACTATAAATTAAAATTTATAATTGTATCTGGTTTGTTTGTCGATGTAAGGACTAATAAGGAGCGACTATCTATTGGTTCTTTAATTAATAACAAAATAAGTCAGACAGCATGTCCACAAATCCACTTTCTATATCAATGTACTGTCCAATATAATTTTTTGCTTTCTGTTCTGCGAGAGAACACGATATAGACATACTAAAATAACCTTGATTAATAGAAATGTTATATGTTTATATTTGCTAGTTCTGATTTAATAAATTTATTCAGGTTTTACGAGGTAAATTACCTTCAATAAACTCTAAGACTTTTAGCACTTTCAAGAAAAGTATTTTTGAACTATATCTACCAGATACTCTTATAACAGAATTATTTGAAAATTAAAAAAATCATTTTTTTCCATAGCAACTGTTAAAATTGCCTTATATCTATCAAAAATAGTATAGATAAAATAGTACTTTAACCGTAAGGGTAGATTCAAGAAGACTCCGAAGACACTGAATAAATCAAATATTGTTTCCACTTCTTTCCGAATTGTTTGAATGAGCGCGCTCTATTAGATACGAAAATAGTCAACGTTTGACCTACATTTAAACAGACCCATTGGCGTAACTACAGGGGTGCCCGGGGGTGCCCCCCCAGACACTGCTGTGCACCCCCCAGAGAAATCCTGAATTATGACTCTTGGCTACGTATTAATTTTTATTTGTTTGTGATGTAGTAAAAATGACGTTTTCTAGTTTTGTTTAGTTGATATTATTTTGTTCTGTTCAAAAAATGTGTTAGTTTTTATTTTTTTAGAAAATTTGGAGGTATTTAAGTAATCTACGGGAACACGGTTTAATAACCAAGTCTATGAAATTTATTGATAGAGAAATTCATGTAAACGTTTTATTCAAAAAATGTGTTTTTTAAAATTATTTTTCATATAAAAAAAACAAAAGCTCTAGGCCCCCCCTTGGCTCAACACCAGGTAAATAGGTATTCGCATTCCCATCTGAGAGCACTTCTTGCTCCAGTGCTTAAGAGCTTCTGAAAGGTAGATTTTAAATAAAGTTGGGGACAGACAACAACCCTGTTTTAGACCTTTTGATATTGGGAATAATTCAGATAGAGTTGGGCCTATTCTAATTCTTGCGGAACAATTGCAGTAAAGTTGCTGTACCGCTTTTATTAGTGTTATATTTATTGGGCTTTTTTCGAGAACTTCCCATAGTTTCTTAATCGGTACCGTATCATAAGTCTTACTAATAGTCAGGGGCCAATATGTTATCCGCTTGCAAAAAAGTGAGGCAAGTATGAATCATGCATCAAAATTTTTGGAAAAATAAGTAGATTTGATTCTTTTTTGGTACCAAACCTTCATGTATGTCAGAAGGGAGAAACAACCCCTATTAAGGATTAAGGGGTGGAAAATAAGTATCAACCATTTTACATTAACGAATTGGTTTTTTTTACATACGATAATTTACATAATATTTACAAAATAGTTTTCAACTATGTTAAACCTGATTTTTGGGGTTGTTTGATGCCATATTTATTTTAAAGGGATGATTTTTAACTTTTTTATTATATATTTTTTGTATACAATATGGGTGTCGATTTCATATATCTTTGGGATGACTAACTTAATGATATATATTATATCGCTATAAGGTTATTCGCAAAGCCCTTTAACCCTTTTGTTTATATTTATACATACATATACATACCTCTATCAGAGTTTTTAGGTTTCAGAAAAATAACTTTTTATAATTTCAAATTTTTATTGGAATATTTTACAGTTTGCAAGAATTTATCAATAGTTTCGGTGGAATATTTAAAAGTCCAAATCAGAATCTTCAAGTTCATCGTCATTATTACTGCTACTGGTGACATTATCGCAGCTGGCTGTGTTTCCAGAACATTCGCACATTTCTGTGCAAAAAACAAACCGCCTAAGACGCACATTTACAACGAAGATTGCACCTTGATTTTTGACAGGAACACTTTATATTGTTTAAAACAAAATCAAGTGCTAATGATAAATCGGATTTAATGGGTTCATATTTGCCATTTTCGAATTTCCAGCCGTAATCATCCGGTGATGGAAGGTTTGGATGAGCCAATATATCACGACACACCACTCCATACATTGATAATGGCATCGTCTTATAGCTGGTTTTAAGGCTCCTAAAGTAGGCGGTAAGGCATCAGAACTTTGTTTTTTTGAAAATGTCCACTACCAAGTCGGACAGTGATTCTTGGTTTTGGTTGCTAGGAACATATAAATTGTTCAATTTTGAAAAAAACTGATTCTTTAATCTCTTCGGATTCGCCCAAGGATGCCAGAGTTTCCAGAGTATGTGTCGAAGCTACTAAGAATTTTTCGAAAATGTAGTTTTTGAGTTTCCTCTAAAAGAACCCGTTACATCTGCGCCAGACAATGCATGTAAACCGGGAAGCGCTACAGCTTTTAGAGGACCTAGTTTATTGTAGATAGCCTGCAATGGAAACTCGAGGATTTCAGAACCTGTTTGTACAAAAGCTGAATCATATCAGAGAAAAAATCTTATTTTACTTGCCTCTTAGCAGATCGCTTATTATATGAAATAACATTTTTTTTATCTGCCTCTTCATGGCTGCTTTTTCAAAGTTTTGGCATGTCTCGATTTTTTTTTGTTAGTAATAATCTTTCTGATCTATATGAACAAACTACTGTGACTTGACTGGAGAAGTGTTTTCCACTAGTTTTTAGAGAGATATTCGGTAAGCTTATCTTTGTAGTTGTATGCGATAACATATTTTTTTGTTAAGGTTTTTAGTTTTGTCATGGACATTGGTATTTTACTGGATCTACACCCTTGTCTTCTAGTCCATTCAAAAGACTGAATTCTCAACGAATTTTCATTGTAGAACCAAAACTACATGAACTTCATTAAACATTCCACATTTAAAAAAATTTGGTTACAAATGCGTCTGCAAAATCTGAAAGAAATTTCACATTGTTTAAGGATATCATTTGGACTTCTGCCATTCCGTCTATGATTGCAACAGAATATGTTAAATTTAAGACATCACACACATAATCCAGAAGGCGTTTCTGTATCATCTTCTATAATTTCGGCCAAATGGGACATGAGACTACTTTTTGCAGAACACTTAATTAATGATCTATCAGAATAAAATAGACAACGAGGAAGAGCAGATAACTCATAGGTTCCGATTATACTTTTTAAATCAACATCGTCCCGACTACGACAGATAAGGACACATCTAGTAAAAATATTTTGATCTTGTCGTAATTCGATGACTCCTTGTTTGGTATTGACTTTAACTTTTTTTTCATAGAACTACATAGTTTCAATTTTACTGTCTTTACCGGATCCCAAAAACCAGCCTCATTTGTTTTAATTCGCTCTTAAAAATTATATCAGCCTCTGGTCTTTTTCCTATCTCGGACATATCTTGAACGTCATCATGACGAAAGCGTCCTCACTAGCTATGATTAGTAATTAATCAAATTGTTATCTTCGCACTGGAAAGGATTGACGTAGTTTCTCAAAAGTTTCTTTCATTGATTTAGATGACACTTGCCTTCACAGGTGGATTTATTCTATTAGTGGTGCGCTTTCCTTATTGTATCGGAAAGAGTGCCTATAACCGTGTCATATATTTGATTAAGATGTGGAGCACATAAAAAGTACTTGACCAATGCCTCAGATTAAGCGTAATTCCAGTATGTCCTCCAGAAACTTTTAGTTTCCGATTTTCTTGTTCTAAAGCTTCATCAGCACCTAGAGAACAAAATCCGTTCCCGTATTTATACCATTAAAAGCCAGAAGATAGGTATTCCCAAGTAACAGGATCTTCTTTTCTACTGACACTGATTTCTGCAAGATGGTGACATATCATGGATGCGTAGTTCCTTAAGTCAAGTGCAAACAAATATTTTTGAACCTCGTTTAAGGTAGCAAGTCGTAGCTCCCAATTCCTACTTCGCACAGCACTTATAAATGAGAGCATTGTGAGAGCCATATTTAAGTACTGAACTGCAAAGGTAAAAGTTGAGTTGTTCTCAGAAATATAAGCATTTAGAATATTTCTCATATAAACTTGATTCATCAACACATGTCATTAGATTTTCAAAATTATCCAACAAAAAATTTGTCATATGTAAAAATTTTAAAACAATTATCCAACTTAATTTGTCATAGGTAATTTTAATGTGTACATTACAAAATATTACTAGCAATGTTGAATATAATTATTTTGTAACAAAAATGTCAGTGGTATTTTGTTTTGTGCAATAAATCGAAATACCCACTTCAAAGACGCGCAGTGTATGTTCTCATCGGTTTTTTTTAAATTGATCTCATATTTAAATTTGCTTGGCCTGAAGTTATACGAAAACGACACCAATATCAATATTTTACGTCTATAACAACAGCACCAAAGAAAATTGGACCCCGCCTAACTAGGGGAGGGGGGTATTTCTCCGCTCTGACATGGATGCGGGGCTGGTACCAAAAAAATCGTATTCTAGATGATACTCCGAAAATTTTAAGGTATCTCACAACATTGCCTCACGAAATTGCAAGCGATCTATGTATTTTGACAAATTGGCCCTTGACTATAAGGTCCACAAACAGGAGATGAATTTGGTCGTTATTCGTTGCCGTCTTTTTCTTAATGATCTGAGTTATTGGAAAGATATTATCAATGCATGAGCGGCCTGCTCTGAACCCGGCTTGTTCTTCAATCTCATGGGGTCTAAATTCATCTTCTGTTAGGGTTTTAAGTATTTTTCCGTACAGTCTGCTAAGAGTGTCAGACACAGGTATACATCTGTAGTTAGTGCAAATATCTTTCCTTCCTTTTTTGTGGAGTATACCCTGTACCCCTGTATCTGTATTTTTAATAATGTTGCCAGATTCCATTTTTCTTATACCTACCATTTCTGTAATATGTTGTTTTCTACATATAAAGATATAAGAAGTAGTATCAAACCACCCAAACATTTATTAGCATTTTTGAAACAAATTATTACTTAAGCTGCCGCAATCGGATGTTGCCATATTTACAATCGAAGTTAACATCTAGATGCAATAATAAAGACACCGTTATGCAAGTAGATG
Organism: Sitophilus oryzae; assembly: GCF_002938485.1. Classification (NCBI taxonomy): domain Eukaryota; kingdom Metazoa; phylum Arthropoda; class Insecta; order Coleoptera; family Curculionidae; genus Sitophilus; species Sitophilus oryzae. The sequence continues at coordinate 42,952 of NW_022146031.1, forward strand.
ACTCTAAATTAGACTAAACGTATATTTAACATTATTGACCGATTTGCGTTCCGCCCACTTAAAATACCGAGGCAAACCGGCTTAGGTCTCTTTATTTGCTTTAACACCATTCCGTATTTATCCAAGCAAAACATGCACAGTCTCATTTCCGCAAGTAACGCGGTTTTCATCGGTTTCTATCGGACGCATTTACTGGTAAACCTGGCAACGTGGCCAAACGGCATGGAGTTTAGGATTTTTTTTATAAAAATTACAAAACTAAAGTTAAACCTGGATCATTGGAATATTTTTTGTGTGTATACAGGGTGTCGTACTTTAATGGGTGGTATACTCTGTTTTTTTTTTCTCAGGTAAGATTTCGACAGACGATGACGTCAGCAGATGAAGTCCATACCAATCCATTTATTTCACAAAAAAAGTTTCTAATATTTTTTAAGTTAACTATGGATGAGTTTATATAGGGTGGCACCTCTCATACGCCGCGGAGACTTCAAGGAGAACGACAGTTTGTATTGAAATGAAATTTTGTGAGCATATGTAGGTTAATTCAGAGCACTTTTTAAAAATATAGAGAGTTCTACAGGGTGTCCCCAAAAGTTACACATCAAAGTTGTGTTTTTTGTAATGGAACACCCTATATATTAATTGATTTTCGGATTCTGGGAGAAAAATTAAGTCGAATTTTATAAGAGAAGTATATGACTAAAATGTAAGGTTGTTGACATATTTAACATTTTTTAGAAATAAAGAACAATTTTTAAATTGCAATAAAAGCTACCTAAATTGGAATTTACCCGTTATAGCCTAATATGTAGCTAATTAATTATTGTACTTTAAATCAAATTAAAACTTAATCCAAAAAGTTATACAGGGTGAGACAAAATTAATATTGAACATTGGTCACCTTTAAAAGCATTTTACCCTCTTATTTTAAATGGAACACCCACTTATTCCGATAATCAATGGAGAATTCATGTCTCTTCAAAATACTATTAATGTTGCCTACCCCTCAAACAAAGATTTTCCTAGATATTTTCATTTAAATGATTTGAGCTGAGTAGATATTTATTATTTGATAAAATCTAGGTGGCTGAGATATGTCTGACTTTACTTCAACATAGCTGTCTAATTAGTCCAACTTTAACAACTAATCATTTTGTATCAGTTAAAACAAAAAAAAATTCTCAGAAATTTGCCGAAAATGCAAACTGCATTCACCAAATAGAACACTTAAATGCGCCTGATTTTATCTAGTCTGTTTTTTATGTATGTTAATAAAAAACAGTGTTTACAAAACTCGACCAACTAGTGTCGACAACATGAGGGAAATTATTGTAGCTGCTTTTCGAGGTAGAACTCCACATATGCCTTTTAAAATGAAAAGATCCTTTTGAAAAGATAATTAGTTTATGCAGTTAACAGGAAATGAATCATTTTGAGCATTTGATTTCATCTAGCCAACTAAATTAACAAAAGGTATATCAAACAGCCACCTAGATTTTTTTGAATAATAAACATTTACTGACGCATAATCATAAAAATATCTGGGAAACTCTATGTCTGAGGGGTAGGCAACCTTAATAATATTTTGAAAATATATAAATTCCCCATTGAACATCGGAAAAATATACTGGGTGTACCATTTAAAATAAAAGAGCAACTTGCTTTTAAAAGTGACTAATGTTCTATATTAATTTTGTCCCAACCTGTACAACTTCAAATTTCCATTTGTTTTAACATAACTATATAACTCAATTTAAAAATTTGTTAATGAAACGTCAATAAAATGTTTTTTATATACGAGTACAAAACAATCTTCTTACATCATTGACATATTTATTCTTGAATCCCCTAATTTGCATATTATTATTATCTTGACCTTTTTGAATTACTTCTTAATTTATTAATTAATAAAATTCTGACAGCAAGAAATTAAGAATCAATACTTCCTCGTTTATATTATTCAAAAACATATGGATTAAAAATTAGCGATATCAACACATTACTCATCATTTCTTTTCAAAAATTTAATGACATCTTTGTTTATATCCAAGACGTTATTGTTATTAATTGAAAAAGTCTAGTACCCTAGTTCCTTTTGCGACATGCCAATTAAAAATAGCGAAATCGCAATATCAACTTATTTTGTAATAAAAAACCAAACGCACCACTGCTTACCGGCTAATCAAACTTGAAACGCTCCAACCAAAAAGATAGTAGTAGTAAAATACCTAGGTCTAGGGAAAACACACGCGACTTGGCAACACCGTTCGCCAAATCTTCGCGCACCAACCGCTTAATGCCGATACCGTGTGCTGTTGCTGTCCTGCCGTCAGCAGGAGACTCAACTGTGGCTGTCGCGAACGTGACGCGCGCGTCTTACCAAATGCCGACAGCGGCCGAGAGATCCTGCTTAAAGTAAGACGGCCTTGTTGCCAAATGTTGCGCGACTGCCAGATAAGGGTACGGATCGGATCTGGGGGGATCGATGGCGAAAATAATCGGAGCGATAAATAAGTTTGGCAACGTGGAGGTTGTGGGGAAGATTTAAGGGAGCTTGGCGATGGAGCGATCGTATTGTTGTTGTAACCAAATTGGTATTGTGAACTTTTTTTGCTCCGTCCGGTGCGAATGTGGAGGAATGTGGTAAAATAAAACGGCGTAATGCGAGTGGTGTATTGTAAGGATCGGTATAAGTTTGTTTGGGTGTGAAATGAGAAATTATATTCAATCAAGAGAAAAGAGCTCGTTGTTTGTTGCTATGAGAAACATTAAAATTTTCTAAATATCGCTAATAATATCATTATTATTATTCTTATTACGGGTTACAAAAGAAATCCAACCAATCAAACCACTCTATCGAAAACAATGTCTTCCTCTAGTTGTTTTCCCATTTTGGCAAACTCCAAACCAAGATCTCCTTGGTCTTCCTCTTTTGACTCTTTTTTGGTAGGTCCACAGATAGATAAAATAGGGGGTGTATTCTGTCAATGTTGTTCAATTTATATGTGGAAAGAGCATTCACTGAGTCAATCTCCGATAGTCCCATTGGTTTGAAAATAAATGGCATTCCAATTAATAATATCCGATATGCGGATGACACAGTGATATTGGCAGCCAATGCAAATGATCTCCAAATCCTTCTAAATAAGGTTAACAATGAAAGCCAAAGACTGGGTTTAAACATAAATAGTACAAAAACTAAATTTATGGCTGTTAGCAGAAACAATTAGCAGGTCACACAATTTAAATATTTAGGATGCATGGTTAACGAAACGTGGGATCCAGATCAGGAGATCAAATGCAGGATCGAACAAGCAAGATCTACTTTTCTGAGACTGCGAGGATTTCTCACAGATAGGAATTTGAACTTCGGCCTTAGATACAGAATGGCGAAGTGCTATGTCTTGTCCGTTTTATTATATGGTGTGGAAACATGGACACTGAAGGTAGAAACAATAAACCGAATTGAAGCCTTCGAAATGTGGACGCTACGACGAATGCTAAGAGTGCCCTAGGTCGACTGTGTGAGGAATAAAGACATTCTCAGAAGAGCTGGTCTAGAAGAAAGTGAACTCTTCGAAATCCTCAGGAAGAGGAAAATAGCCTATTTGGGACACATACTACGTGGAGAACGCTATCACTTTCAGCGTCTGATTCTCCTGGGTAAAATAGAGGGGGGCAAAAGAGGAATATGCCGAAGGAAGCTATCCTGCCTGAGAAATATTCGTTATTGGACAGGCTTACAAGACTTCCAAGCATTCCAAGTCGCTGCAGTTAATAGAACCATCTGATGAGGAAGAAAAAGATGAACGCCTACGCAGGAATCTGCACGGCACCTTAAGAAGAAGGTAGGTCCCACTACAAAACTCTCTATGGCGACCTTGAATTGTCAGTTTTGATGAAATGCTCAAACCATTTGAATCATTTTCTTTCGAAACTGTAACACTACGTCTTGAATAATCCATTTCAGTTGATAGTAATCTCTGCCTACTACTGCCATTACTCGTTGACGAGTATTTGACACGCATCAGAAGATGGTTACTTTGGGTCTTTTCTTTCATGAGATTTTCTGTGACTGAAAAGCCCGATACGTAATGATATTTCTCTTCCTCACTTCGGGCATTTAAAAATCTCATTGCCTTGTTACTTTTTGGTTGTCGCGACAAAGTGAGTTTAGAATTCTTCTCCATTGCTTTCTATTGTGCGCTACTTCTTTCCACTAATATTTTCCATGAAAACTTAAAGGGGATAAGCATGAAGGATAAGTGGGAATCTCTGCCTAGCCACCATATAGATGTTAATTATCCAAACTTCATATCCATAATAATGCCGATTCTACTAGATACTGTTCTAGAATTTTCATCGTTTTTTGGGATAATATATATGTCTATCCCACCAGATTGGATTTAAACCTCCAATAATTGTTTTGCCATTGCCACTTTGATCATAAAATATGAATTTTACGATTGACCCCAGACCGCAATTTATGTTGTAAAATTCTACCATACAGTCTAACACACTGAACTGTTAACTTCATTATCTCTTTGATAGCACCTAACTGCTCGGGTTTTATTTTCATATGTTTCTCTATTCTCATTGTTTTTTTGAAAGAACCAGTTACGTGGTTTGGTTTAGTTTGGTTGAATATATAGGGTGAGTCTTAAATAAGTGCAAATGGTCTGGTAGATCTCGATAATAGAAACATAATTTATCTTTGCCGTTTTTCTAATAAGTCCAGAACAATCGAAAAAACTTTGAAAATTAAAAAAATATATATTTTTGCTTCAATTTGGAAAATCACTGGGATGTTTTTCTAAGTTTTCTTTCTTGTAAATTTAGTCTACTACCTATGTTGCCATATCATCAAGATTAAAAAAAATCCTATAACTCCTTTTAACTTAATTCCTTTAACTCTTTTTAAAGAAATTTGGAAAAAAAAGAGTAATACAAAATTAAAGTTAATGTCTTCCAATACAACGGTGAAGATATACGATACCCCACACGGCATACCAAACCCACATGGGTAACAATTTTGCCTCGATATTATCATAAATATAAAAACCCTTCTTAAATCAGTAATGCATGTATATTTATTTGAAAATGCTTTCTGATCCGTGATGGAATTAAATGATACAGAACGTCCGGCCAGACGAAATATTTTATGTGCGAAATTGCAATCAGCAGCCAAAAAATAGCTATTTACCTAACAAGTTGCGAAATGAATGTATTTTAAGCACGGGACGCAAAATTGTCCAACGAGGCAAAAGCCGAGTTGGACAATGCGTCGAGTGCTTAAAACACTCTTTTCCCAACGAATTTCATACAAGATTTTTTGTGAAAACGGATAATTTGAGATTTTCATGCTATTATTATTATTTATTTTTAAGCATTTTTTAAAATGTTTTGGTAATCGGTTTCTAAGGCATTGTTTATGCATTGTTTAATGACAAAGTTCTGTCAGGTCCAAACGTCGCCGCATTTCCTACAAAGTTTTGTGAAAAAATGAGTGATAATGACGAATCTTTGGATATTCAACAAGCTGCTGAAAATGCGCTATCCACGTTAGTGCCCGAGAAGTCGTAAAACTTATACGAGACCACCGGCCTACAACAACTTTGAAACCTGGGCCAAAGAAAAACATGTTGAGAATTTCACAGAAAGGGTATTGTTAGCCTATTTCCTGAAGTTATCCACTACCTTAAAGCCGTCAACTCTCTGGAGTAAATATTCGATGCTCCGCACCATGATTTACCTGAACATAAACGTAGATATTAGCAAATTCACAAACCTTATTGCATTTTTAAAAAGAAAAGCTTCCGGATATCAGGCAAGGAAATCAAAAGTCAAAGGTATTTACAAAACTGGAAATAGAACGCTTTATGAAAGAAGCCGATGACAAAGAATTCCTGTTAGCTAAAGTTGTCTTAATCATTGGAGTATTTGGAGCATGTAGGAGGGAAGAAATCACGTTTTTTGACCGTAGATGCCATTAAAAATTGTCAGTCATTTATTAGTGTGAAGATTCCGAATACAAAAACTAATTTTCCAAGAGTGTTTATGATTACTGAGGGACCAATAGATCAATTTCTTACATGTATTTCGTAAGTATACGGATATCGGTTCCAAAAATAGCAAACGACAATCAGTATTGAAGAGTATTGAAATAAAGAGGAAATTATAATTGCTACTGAGTGGCACTTACTGTTTTTTAAGTTTACTTAACCGTGACCTTATTCGAAATTATTTTGTGTAATTTGAACATCGTACTAAAACCGCCTCCTCTAGAATTAATGCCGAAAGGTTGTAGCGTTTTTTTAAACAACTACCTCAGCGAACGGCAGCTTTTCATCGGAGAGCAGTCGTGGATAAGGTATTTCACTAGAGAGAAAACTAATCAATAACAATAAACAAAAAAATATAGTTGGGCGCCAGGCATGTACAGAGAAAGAAAACACAGTTGTATATTACTTAAAACTAATGACTATATTTATTCAAGGTGGACTGTGATGGTAAATAGCATTGTACAATTTTAATAATTATTAAAGTGGTTGTATGTCAACGAAAGTGGTGTTAAGAATTGTATTAAATATCTATGAAAACAACTATGATAAAATACAAGACATGTAAAGTTTAAGAGAATATATGAAATATAGCATTACTTTAATTAATTTGATATATTTTATATGATGTTAGTGCAATAATAATATCTATAAAAAAGTAATACTATTACAAGGCGTAATGTAATGAAACCTAAAATCTAAATCATATTGTAACTACTAAATCGACATAAATGTTCTTAATAATCTAACCACTAAATATAGTTTGTACGATATCATTTAAAATGTACGTTATTAAGTTAAGACTGATAATCGACTGAAAACCAGAACCTAAATCTACACTTAGCTGTTCTTGAGGCAATCCTGTTTCGAAGAGTAGCAGCGTGAGGTAGGCTCATATATCTGTACTGTCTGTTGGCGATCCTGTTGGCCAAAACAACAAAAGGGGCCAGAATGAGGACACCATGAATCAATAAAGCCGTAACTACTGACTAGACTGAGAAATGGGAGCGAAGAAGCATGGGGCTTACGCTGTATCCATACTGTGGCAATATGGGGACACTACCCGTACCTTGGAACACTACTAGGACCTTGGATAATGCCCGTACCTTGTAAATAGTCCGTACCTTGGACCCTAAAAATATGAAACTCTTGTTTAAAACCAAACAAAATAAACCTACCTCGAATTACTTCCGAGGGCTCAATAAAAAACAATGAAACTGTCCTTTCTTCCATGTAACATTCTGGAGGACAAAAGAAAAGGGACGCCAACGTGCCAGCAAAATACAAATACAAGTTAAGTTGGGACATCCAAAACTCTACCCTAAAAATATGCAGTAATAATATCGAATCTAAAAGGATAATATCTCATCTTTACCTGTGGCTTTGAAATAGCAGCTGATTCAGATTATACAGCAAGATTTAAATAATCACCATTTCTAAAAGCCGGGATGGTTAGGTTAGGCTACAGAGCGCTAAAAGTAAAAGTCAGTCGACAGCACAGAGAATTGACAGAAGCGATGTTGACAGCGCCTCCACAGAGCGATAACAGGGTTGTGTCAAACGATAACAGGGTTGTGGACTAGAGAACGTCAAAATTCGTCAAATAAATTATCCGGCCGGAACGATAGGGAATCCGGTGATGATCATATATCATAATCAAAGACATGTAACGAACTAAAAACGTTACAAGGTAGTTCCTCGAGGAGATATTCAAAGCGGCTTGTCGAGTTTTTTTTAGTCCGTAAGGTACCTCAACCACCCCGACAGTACCGCATACGGTCTCTCGTTTGCAGATTTTTTCCCATAAAAAGAACCATACTCATATACTCAAATTCAAATCGTTAAAACACAAATTAATGTATTTACAAATGCGTTTCCTATTTACTATCGCGAACAAGATTAAATTAGTTCTAATCATTCGAAATCAATCAGTCTTTGTTAAAATTTTCATTAAAAATTATTTCGATTTCAGCAAAAATTATTACTTTCAGACCAATATGGCAACGCAGCGCCGCGACCGGCAGATCCCGGACTTGTGAAATCGCGAAGAAGACGTTATCGACCTTTCCCCGCCTTCCTTCCTTCCGTAGAGGTCACTCACCAGGCGCAGCGTAAGTCGTGACCTTACCTTAGGTCGCTGTGTTAACCGCACCACCAGGATGTACCCCTTGAGATATTTAGGGACCTACTATTAGTTATCAATACTACCACCTGTTTACTTGCCTACTTTTAATCTTTGCTTGTTAGTACCGTATGATCGAGAAAAATCGGCGTGAGCGATGGCTATGAAATGAAGATCGCTGTCATTTTGTATGTAAATTTATATGGGAAATGTCATCGATCGTCATTTCCCAGCCAACTGGACGCCGTTTTTATTCGATCATACGGTATATCAAACTATTTACACAATATTGTTTTAAAACGTGTAATTTATAGCACGTTAGGGGGGGGGGGTAATATAACTACTAGTCTACTTACCGGGTAGTTTACAACATAATACTCTGTTTTTTTTTTCTTAGGTAAGATTTCGACAGACGATGACAGAAAAAAAAACAGGTGATGTCCATACCAATTTATTTATTTCGCTAAAAAAGTTTCCAATATTTTTCTAAATTAACTATGGATGGTTTATATACAGGGTGAGTTTCCTACGATGTTCTCTATGGGTATCTCGGAAACTACTGGAGATAGAGAGTCGGTTAAATGGGGAAATAATTGCCGTTTTGTGGGGTCATAAATATGCGCCTTTCAGATTATTTTAAAAATTGTCCCTAATTCCATTATAAGCTATTTTAGACAAAAAAGTTTTTAGATAAAAGTTGTAGATAAACACATCCTTAACGAGATTCTGTCCTCCGTTATTTTCTAAAGCCTGTCATTTTTGAGATATGACACAAATATATGTTTTTTTTCAATGTAAACCATAGTTGGCCATGACTTCATAAAAAAGCGCCATTTTTTAAGCTTTTTAGAGATATAGCTATAATATGTTTTCTTCGAAAAATTAATGAGTGGTAGCCAATTCTTATAATTTTTAAACAATTTCACTTAGTTAGCCATGGAAACAAGTTCAATCGCCGTTGCTCTCAGAAATGTGAAGCTGTCACATCCAAACTTTGTAAATTAAAATAAACAAAAATTGTAAATATGATTTTTTTCAAGTGAAGAAGAGCATGTGGATACTCGCGCGTCAGTAGAGTGGTTCCAACATGACTTTCGTTATAACCCGCCTCCCCCATAATGAAAGAAATGTTAAAAATTATTTATATCATAATAATGCAAACTCAGGGATAGGAAGAGGTGGACCAATTGCATGGGCCTCCTTGATCACCTGACCTATCCATTTTAGATTTTTTTTATACGGTATGGTTAACAATAAGGTTTACAAAAAAAAACTTATGAATTAAGAGGGGCACTCGTTGTGGCGCTACGAGAGAAGTTCAATTAAGTCGACCGGTCCTTCTGTGAGAATAGGTAGTAATTCGCTTTTAAAAGATGCAACTCAAAACAATGGCGGTTTTTTTGAACATTTTCTAAAATAACTTAAAATGTATGTAGTAATATTATTATTTTAAGTTTTAGTTTGTGTAATGTAAATTGTAAAGAACCGTTTAATAATATATTCTGACTTTTATAAGTTATAAATCATAACAGAAGAAGAATACCATGCAATCTAAGTTAAATTAGTCTAGAAAGATAAGAATTGACTGTAAATAAATTCAGCTTTTCAAACATGTCTTAAAGCCCGTTCTCTAAAAAACGTAATATTCACCGGTCAGAGTATCCTCGAAAATGTATGGCCAAAGTGTATGGCCAAGAACAGTTGAACCAATACAAATACACGCTTTTCTTCATTTTGAAAAATTCATATTTACAATTTTTGTTTATTTTAATTTACAAAGTTTGGATGTGACAGCTTTACATTCTGTGAGCAAAGATAGTCATATCTCATATCATAAGTCATATCTCTCATCATAAGTCATATCTCAAAAATGACAGGCATTAGAACAAAACGGAGGACACAATCTCATTAAGGATGAGATTATCTACAACTTTTGTCTAAAATAGCTTATAATGGAATTAGGGACAATTTTTAAAATAGCCATAATTTGTTTTTTTCGAAAAATCTAGTAAGCCATGAACTTTTTCAAAAATCTGAAAGGCGCATACTTATGACCTCACAAAACTGCAATTTTTTCCCATTTAATCGACTCTCTATCTTCAGTAGTTTCCGAGATACCCATAGGGAACATCGTAGGAAACTCACCCTGTATATAAATACGTCGTGCGTCGTCTCTTCTTGCTTTTAACCAGTTTTATTGGTTTATTTCAAAAATGACATATTTCAATATTACTAGAGTGACGCAACGATGAACAATGCACGGATGTAGATGCGTATGAACTCGGCTTAAGATTTTTGAGGCTTTTCAAAGTCAAGCTAAATTATAGGTTATAATTTATGTCAAATTAAGTCAAATAACCTGCATTTCGGAAAATGATGCATTTTGATTCGTGTTCCTAGTGAGCATTTGATTCCTTAAAGGGAAATATGTTCTAGGTGACGTCGTTGTTACGTTACCAGGCCCATCTTTTGCCTGAAATGAAGCAATAAAACGCAGATAAGTAACTGTTCCCTAATGTTTCCTAAATGTGACAAAACTTTGATCATTGTGTTATTACATATCTTTTTTGTCTTTTGAAGTTAAGAGGAGAAAAAATCGAGGGAAAATTATTTGTAGACTCAGAGCATAGTTAATATTCTGTGCCCAGACAGAGAGTTTTATTTGAAAAAAAAAGAGGTTTCCTAAATATTTTCCGTATTTTTTAATGCAAATAATTAATGGTATCAGTGGCGGTCCCAAGGGGGGGGGGGCTTTGGGGTCTCAAGCCCCCCCCCCATAAGCCCAGTCAAAAATGCTAGTATTACAAGGATTATGTATTACGAATTAAAACCCTAAACATTGCGAAATTCAACATCAAAAATCGATTTATTAGGAATCGATTCACATGGAACATCCCTATTTCAGCGCGGCTGCTCGGAGTGTTCGTGAAGGTCTTCGAATTGTGGTTATGTTTGAATTAATTGAATTCGAATCAGAGTACCTAAACCGACGAGTAGCGACAGTCCCGTTTTCAATTTTCTTTGCGGCTGCGCGAAATAAGTAGGTTATCTGTCATACGAAGAAGCGAAGTTGCCACTGTTGCCATTTATCAAATATCTCTATATACTTTAATAACTTTATTTCAAGTATACTTCAGGCAAATCTCATTGATTTTTAGATTTCTCTCTCCAAGAGCTTCCAGCCAGATTTCTAAATTTCTTTTCAGTTCTTTTTCGCTGTTAGCTAAAATTGCCAAGTCATCTGCAAATGCGCATTCTTTTATCCAAATTGGTTGTAGATTTCTATGACCGGCGTATACTCTTGTAACAGCTGCACTTGTACCCTTTATTATGTCATCCATAACTAAATTAAACAGAGCCGGGCTGAGGACTCCACCTTGTCTCAGTCCTTCATTTACGGTAAAAATATCCGAAACCACATTGTCTGTTCTTACATAGTTCCTTGTGTTTTTGTATAAACACATTATGGCACTCTTCATCTTTGAATGGACATTCCTTTTCTTTAGGCTATTGCACACGACTTGTCTAGGAACCCTATCGAAAGCTTTTTCGATATCTAGGAATGCTACATATATATTTTTCCCCGTTACTTTTATTCTTTCTGCCATTTGTTTAAGCGTGAATATATGGTCCTGTACACTTCTTCCCTTTCTGAAACCACTCTGTGCTTGATCGAGTAGTTCATCTGTGTCCCCCTTTAATCGTTGTTCCAGAATTCTTTCAAACACCTTCGATGGTATGCTAAGCAAAGTGATGCCTCTATAGTTTGCACATGTTGTTTTATCATCTTTCTTGAATATAGGCAAAATAATTCCCAATTCCTAGTCTCGGGGTACCTCCTCTTCATTTATAATTTTATTGAGCAAATCAGTGAAAACAGTGACAGCACTTTCTCCAAAATTCTTCAACATTTCTCCTGTTATATTGTCATGACCCGCAGCTTTCCCCTTCTTCAGCATTTTTATTGCTTCGATTACTTCCGTTTCGTCAATTTTTCTATACGCCGCGCCGTTGTGTTAATATTACTTGCTAATTCATTTTCTTGCGAGTTAGTAATAACATCATCTGTGCATAATAACTTCTGGAAGTATTCTTTCCAGCATTTTATTATTTCTTGTTCTTTGGTGACTAAGTTTCCATTCGAGTCGCGTATTTGTTTAACTGAACTTTGTTGATTGCCAGTTTTGAGGTTTTTAAGAACATGGTAGAACAATTTCTGGTTAGCGTGATAGTCGTTTTGCATTTTGTTCCCAAACTCTTCCCACGATTTGTTTTTTGCTTCTTTGGCCAATAGCTTAACTTTATTTCTCTGTTCTTCGTAGAGATTATAAGATTGTACCGTGCTGTCCTGTAAATACTCTTTCCAACGTTGTTTCTTGCACTTAACTTGCTCTTTTAAATTCTTACTCCACCATACCGTCTGCTTTCTAGTTTTATTATCTCTACTTATTCCACATACTTCTTCGGCTATTATCAAAATTGATGTTTTAAAAAGAGTCCACAAATATTCTACCCTCATTTGGTCTGTTTTTATATTGCATAATCTTTTTTCAATCATGAATTGGTATTTTCTTGCCATATTCGTTTCATTCAGCCGATGTACCCTAATTCGGTTTAATTATTATTTATTGTTTAAATTTATTTAAGAAGAGAAAAATTTTGAACCTAACATTACAATTATTTTGTTGCAAATATTATTCCTAATCTTAAATTGAAAACCGCGTTTCGCTAGCTACTGTAATTTTGGAGTTACGATTTTTTAAAATTTTTAACCCCCTCCCATACCCCCTTACCAACACCCCGCCCCACCAAAAACTAATGGCCAGATTCTCGGGTGCCACCTTTGAATAAGAAGACTAAGGAAGGAGCATATCAAAAATCTTAGGTACACCGCGATGGGCCTCAAATATGGCCGACTTAAATTCCGGTTTATCAGTGTCGTTCTAATTTTATTTAAAAAATGTAAAACTATGATGTAGGGTAGACGTGGGGTAGACTCAATAATTTGTTGTTTTATTTTACGTTGTGAATAAATGTTGGTAGTTATTAAAATTGTTATAAAAAATATATAATTCTAATAAAATAGATAAGTTATAATAAGTATTTATTAACACAAACATCCGATACGCTACTGAAGCAGGTAAGTCAAATTAACGTATCAAAATTCTTTGACATCTGATCTTTGACAAGTAGTGAATAAAAGCTAAAATGCAAGAAAATATATAATTTAGTTAATTTAAGTGAATTTCATAAATGATCGGTTTACTACATGTATGTATATTATATAGTCACTTACTAGCGAAAAGTTGTTCCATTATTTCACTCAATTTTTTCCGAGATCTACCGCACGCTACACAACCAACTATTTTAGAGTTTTTTTCGATAAATCGCGATAATGTCACTGTTAATTTAAGTTCTGCCACAATTTCCATCTACATTTACTACCTTTATACAACTATCAGTAGTAGAATAAATAATAAGTAACATAAAATAAGCTCCGTAAAGACTGACAAATCTCCAAAATTTCAAATCAAATTCAAATGTGTTAAATGAATCGTCAAACAGAACTGTCAAGGATCCCCACCCTAGAGTGCTTTTTCCGCCCACCATGCATGAATACATGGATAGCATTATGCTCCTTCCTTAGTCTTCTTATTCAAAGGGTGCCACAGTATTTTTGTGCCAAATTTGGTTAAAATCGGTTTAGCGGTTTTTGAGTTATCGTGTTACAGACGGACAGACAGACAGACACCATGAAAATATTTTGTATTTAGGTCATTTATGACCCAAATAACTCATTTTGAGTGAAATTAAAAAACTGTCCATACCTATTGGTACGGTCGGCTAATAATAATTGTATGAAAAATAATTATACAATTATACAAAAATAATTACTTACAAATACAACTGTAAAATACGTTTTTTCGTATACTTCTTTTGAAGAAACATGAACAACCATCACAACAGTAAACTCCATAATGTTTACCATAGGATTTATCACCGCATACTTTACATGGTACAGGAGCAGGCAAGTTTCTACCTAAAAAATTGAATTGAATACAAAAATATATACAGGATCCGGCAGTAGTGCGTCGGACATCTGCCCAGCTCCTAGAATAAAAAACTTGAGAATTTTGTATAAGTGCAAACCTAAAGTATGTACCAAGATGCATTTCAGGAAAATATTTTAACTTCTATAGGGTGGCTCAAAAAGTGTGAGTGGATCTGGATGATTTTTTAAATGGAACACCCTGTATATTATTGCATTTTTTGCTTTCCTCTCAGATCACTTTACATAATCCTAAGATATGAGTAAATATATTTTCGATTAGTTTCAGAGATATTAAAAATAAATCAAAAATATAAATGTTCAGCCCTTCTTAAAAAATTATTAAAAATACTAAGATCTGTTCTGAAATCAAAACGATATTAGGTATTTACTTTAGATGGTTAGTTTCTTTGCTATAAATGATAATCGTAAATTATACAGGATGTTCAATGTTTCAGCCAAACTTTCTAAAATATAAAATAATTTTTTCTTTGTTTTTTTAAATAGTAACATCCTGTATATTATTTTTTATTAGATGGAGAGTTAGATAATGAACATTTTTTGTATTTAAAGTATTTCAAAATTTTTTAACAGTTTTGCAGATACACGCAGTATTATTTCATATGGCGCTTACAATGGTAAAATACGGGAGAAAAATCATTGGGTGGCTTTGATAAAAATTTTCTGTAGAAAATGCCATATGAAATATAAAACCGCGAATATCTGCAAAACCGTCAAAACTTTTAAAATACTCTAAATGCAAAAATGTTCATTTTTTAATTCTCCATCTATTGACAAAATAATATAGAGGGTGTTCCATTTAAAAAAAAAACGGAGAAAAATTATTTTATATTTTAGAAAGTTTGGCATAAAATTCTGAGCATCCTGTAAGATTTACGATTTCCATATTTATAGCAAAGTAAGTACAGACCATCTAAAGTAAATACCTATTATAGTTTTGATTTCAGGACAGTTCTTGTATAATTAATAATTTTTTAAGAAATGCTGAAAATATAAATTTTTATTTATTTATTAATATCTCTGAAACTATCGAAATATGTTAACTCATATCTTAGGATTAAGTAAAGTGATCTGAAAGGAAGCCAAAATGTAATAATATACAGGGTGTTCCGTTTAAAAAAATCATTCCGATCCACTCACACTTTTTGAGCCACCCTATAAAAGTTAAAATATTTTCCCGAAATACATCCTCGTACATACTTTTGGGTTTACACTTAAACAACATTCTCAAGTTTTTATTCTAGGAGCTACAAATCCCGACGCACTATTGCCAGACCCTGTATATTATGTTAAGAATTAATTCAAACCTGTCTTACCCATTTTTAAGAACTGAAACTCTTAAATATGTAGAGCGAATTGAACTGAACGTGTAAATATGATCAATCCCTTCTTTTATACCTTTTGAGGGTGACGATAGATATCTGTTGAGCAATAATTGACAGGTTAAGTCTATTGTTAGAGTGTCCACGCTTTTGAGAGTGTCTATCGAGTAAGACCGCGTATAGCAAAGACTAGATTTATTTTCTTTTCAATGTTATATTTTACCTCAGCGGCGTGCCAGTCATAACTCAATTAAATAAGATTTATAAAAAAATGTGCATCGGTAAATAATAACTTGCGCATTTATAAAATATTTTGTGCATTTTTATAACTTTATTATACAGGGTAAGTCTTAAATAAGTGGAAATATTTTTAGGGTGGTATATTTTTACTTTTGAAAAACAGTAAAAAGAAAATCTGTTTCTTTTATCGAGATCTACGAGCCCTTCAAATATTTGCACCTATTTAAGACTCTCCTGTGTTTTGAAAATCAAGAAACTTTTGATCTTGAAATTCGAAGACAGTCGCAGTTATGAAAGTTTGCTTACTATAATAAACATAAAGGTGTATGTATAGACTCTTATTATTAGAATATTTTACCCAAAATTATACAAGCAAAATGTAAACAAACCGTTTGCTTATGTACAGAGGTTTCCATTTTCGTATGTTTGACGGGGTATCTCGTTTATGAGTAGAGATACAAAGATACGGTTTTTATATTATTGTGCCACATATTTATAAAACACGATGGAAAACATCTGGTAAAATTAATATACAGACCGGACCACCGTAGTAGTAACATAGGCAGAACCGGACGAATTTGCGTATACCCGTCCGCCGGATAGAAAGCAGGCGAAAAAATGCGATAAAATAAAAATAGGTAGATATGTGATAAGAATGTTTCAGAATTTGTATTTATTCATGTTTTAATAGCCTAAACGAATACATAGATTCTCGCGACAGTTCTCGTGTAAAATTTATTTTTAAGTAAAATAATGGACGTTTACGAAGTTCGTGAGAAAATTCAAATTGTAAAATGGTATTTCCAAAATAGGTCTTATCGGAATATACAAACAATTTTTCCACAAACTTTTGTAAACAGGCCAATTCCATCTTTACCTACTGTATCAAGGGTTATTAATAATTTTGAAACACATGAGTGCGTGTTCCCACAAAAACACAAAAAGCCTGATGTGTTGATTAATGAAGAACAGGAGTTAAAGCAAGTGTTCATTTGTGCTACAGCGGATCAAAATCCCACGTTTTCAAGTAATCAAATTGCTGAGGTGGTTGTCCTGTCCACAATGCCCGTATTGTTCAAGAATATTTGAACAATACTTTTCCCCACCGTTTAATTAGTGAATATGGAACTATTTTGTGGCCCGCTAGATCACCAGATCTTTCTCCCAATGACTTATTTTTGTGGGGTTATGTAAAATCGAAAGTGTATGGTCATAATAGGGCTAATAACCTGGATGAGCTTCAAGTAAAAATACGAGAGGCTTTCCAAACTATTAGCCCTAATATGTTAGCCAATGTCAGACGGGGATTTTACGACCGCCTTCTGTCTAGCACAAGAAGATGGTCTTTTTGAACACTTGTTATAACTTTTTCTTATTTAGAGTAATATTTTAGTTTTTTTTTGGGGTTAGAGAATTTATTTATTTTTAGTTTTGGCTTGTAAACACACTCAAATAATAAATATTTATATTTTCATTTTAAATGTTACCTTAAGTGAAGGCAAACACTTAAAATGAAAATAATAAATACTCGGCACTCCTCGCGTCGTATTCCTAGTCTGTCACGACCGACCCGTCCAAGCACAACTGCAACTGCATACTGCCTGACCATCTCGAGTACGAACATAAAACGGGTAAACGTAAATTCGTCCGGCAACTTGCTATGTTACTAGTAGCCTGGTCTCTCTGTATACATAAATTAATAATAATAAATAACATCTACTTTTAAAACTAGGTTTATGTGTTAAAAAGTTAAAAAATGAATTTTTACCTTGTTTATGAAAATATATAAATATACAGTATATTATATTGTTGATATCTCATAACAAGTCAAATAAAATAAAAATAATATACAGGGTGTCCCATTAAAAACAGTTATGCCACTGGTTTCTGCATAAAAATAATCTACGGTTCTCAGTTTTTCACCTTTTCGAAGTTACAAGATAATCAAGATACAAAGGTGTCAAAATATGCAACATTTTTAAATTCGCCTTGTATTTCATAAATCAAGGGGTCTAGGACAAATCTGTGTGTAGCATCTTTAGTTTAATAAATAAGTAGCTCAGAGATTAAGCATAGTTGTATCTCTACTCATAAACGAGAATCCTCATAAAACACACCATGAAAAAAATAAATAAAAATATAAAAATAAAATAGATTCTTCCTCACAATTTTTATCGAAATATTTATTAGAACTACTTACCAGTCTTATTTTCCATTTAGTTGATCCACGAGTCGCTACTGATCGTAACATACTGCTTAACGGCGGCCTTTGACCAACACTTCAACCCCTGTCTTCCTGCTTTTATATTTCCCTTGTTATTATTTAATCTTTCCGTGCCCTTTCAATACATTTCTGGTAAAGTGATCGTTAGCACTTCGTAATAACAAATCAAGGTTGACGTCTAGAATCAACAAAATTATAGGGGCTTACTCCTATTTTTTGTTATTTGATTTTAACTAAAATACATTTCCGAGTTTTTTATTTGCTACAATAATATTGAATAATATAGAAAGTTAAATATCTTACTATAGTATAATCTCTCTACTCTGAATCTCTCATACCAAAAAACGGCGTCAAACACTGCTGGGAAATGACAATCGATCATAATTTTGGAGAGGTCAAGCCCTAAACGACATTTACTTGACCCGTACTCTATAATAGCCAACTACTTCTGTCCCATTTATGATATTTTTTATCTTATCTAGTCCCATTTATCTTATTTTTTATCTTATCAAGACGGGTGTCTAAAAATGTTGCTTACTTTTAAACACCGGTATTCTAAAAACTAAACTAACAACTAGATTGTAGATTTTATGAGAGGAGAAAGTTAATCACCGCGAATATAGATCTAGTATATCCCCTTTCTTGAGTTATAACTCATTATACCAAAAGTGTCTCAAAAAGTGGCTACCCTATAACTTTTATTTTTTCAGATAAAACAACGAGATTTGGTATGTTAGTATGTGAAATAAATTGGGATTGATTGACGTATTCAATTGTCTTCGGTTACTTCCGGTTTCACCGGAAATGACTACAACTTTTGATTTTTAAATAGCACCCTCGGTATTTTTTTATTTTATTCGATAGAAAATGATACTGAATCGAATGACATATTATTTACAATTTTTGACATAGTCACTTAAAAACAAATTCTATTTTAAATTTCAATCTAGAGTACCATGGCTGTGTTAAAAACACTAATTTTTAATCAAGGAGCCTTGGAAAAATAGATTTGATCGTCTAATTTTTTAGTGTCTTGTCCTGGCCGGTTAAAAGATGCCCAAATCGTATTTTTAATCATATCTCAATTTTTTCAAATGGAACGAGGGTGGCTCATTAGCATATTTGGAAAAAGCATTTTTTTATACGAATAATTTGATACCACACACTTGGTATTTTGAGGCAAATTTTCGTTATGAACCGCATGTTAAATTTCAAATAAACCATATGCCAAAATGTCAAAAGTTGACATATGATATGTCATTCGATTCAGAGTGTCATTTTCTATCGAATAAAGGAAAAAAATGCCGAGGGTACCATTTAAAAATCAAAAGTTGTAGTCATTTGTGACCGAAAACAATTGAATACGTCAATCAATCCGAATTTATGTCATATACTAACATACCGAATATCCTTTTTTTATCTGAAAAAATAAAAAAGTTATAGGGGTGAGCCACTTTTGAGACGCACCCGGTATAGTCACAATAATCTCAGGACTTTAACAAAAGCCAGGTAACTGAGACTAAGAGATCTAGGAATATAGAAAGGTATTAACTAAGACGGTGTTACATAGGTTAGTTCTCCATCTCCGATATTAGTCGTATAGTATTTCCGAAGTCAATTGGAAGTATGTACTGAGACACTTAATGCCTTTGTTTGGACGATGCCAACAAAGGCACTGACAAAGACAGTGTCGAAATTAAGAGTCCCAATCTATTTCAACTGACTTCAGATAAACTATACCAAAGTTTATATAGTACGAATGGTTGTCGTTTTCGGCGCACTAATTGATGAGGAGTTTTGACGTTTTCCCACAGAATAAGCATTTGCAGTACCTAAACTAAGTAACTGGAGGTCAAACGCACCGACGGCCAGGTCGCAACGACCAGCCAACGCAGGACGCTAGTGTGGGTTGTATCATTTGATTTAATGGTATTACGTGTCGCAGCGACCAAGCTGCGGCCGCTTGGGCGTGGACGTTAGTGCGCGTTGGATCATTTAATTGGTGGTCGTTGGCTTTGTTTGGTTAAATAATAATATTGGCCGTCAGTGCGTTCAACCGTTCTTGTCTCATGAGTGCGTTCGAACTCTACAGCGCTTTCTGATGGAGCAGAGCGTCCGCTCTGTTTTTGTGCAGCTTGTTTTTTCAAGATAGCTGTCAAACGAAATCATCCGGACGGAGCATACGTGACCTATGTGAAATTGTTCATTTAAACTCATGGAACTCGCGGACACTCCGCTCCATCTGAAAGCGCTGTAAGACATCTCTCTGATCTGAGGGATGTGTATAAAAAGTAAATTAAAATAGGGTGTATTAATTAAACAAGGATGATGTGGCAAAAACATTTATTTTTACAATGGCATTTTCTAACAACTTCTAATTATTTTACGTGATTATATATACAAATACTGCAAAATTCTATTGTATATTTACAATTACAATTGAATGTATTAAATAAATACTAATTAATATGTAAAAATGTACATATTCAACGTTATAGTCTGTCTCACGAGAGAATGCTTGACAGTGACAGTCATTTTTTGGATGTCGTCGGTCAAAACTTTCCCTGATTCGTTGGGCGGACTTCACTATTTAAGATTTTAGATCTGATAATACTTAGAAAATGTCGAGACAATTAAATTACAGGATGTCCTCGGATTGTCTTTACCAGTGGAAAACTTTTTATTATTGGCATTTTGAGAAAAATGCATTCATCATAAAAATTTTTGCTTGTTCTAAAATGATTAATCACGTTTATATTTTTCCAAATTTCCACACCGTTTTAGAGAAAATTCGAAAAAAAAACATGAAAATATATAGTTGAATTTTTGTAAGTCCTAAAAATAAAAAGGCGTTTCTATGGTAATATAATTTCGATTTCATTCTTTGATAGATGATTATTATTAATTTTTATTAACGTTATATATATTTCTTCTTTGCTGTTGTTAAAGTATCACATTTTGTAGCATTGAACTAAATAAACTATGTGCTTCTTTAATATTTTAAAACAACAAAAAAGATGACGTTTATTAAAATTCTGTCAACAACAATCTATGAAAGAATGAAAACGAAATTATATTACTATAGAAACGCGTTTTGATTTTTAAGACTTCACACTTTTCTTGTTTCAAAAATTCAGCCATGTTTTCATGTTTTTTCTAATTTTCTCTTAAACGGTATGGGAATTTGGGAAAGTATAAACGGGATTAACTATTTTAGAACAAGCAAAATTTTTTACGAAGAATGCATTTTTCTCAAAATGTCAATAATAAAAAAGTGTTTTTTCCTCTTGTAAAGACCGTCCGGGAACATACTGTATAATTCGAGTTTTTAAACTTGTACAAATTTTGAGATTTTGTATATTTGATTATATACTCTTTAGTATCACACAATTTGAATAAAAACACATTTATATTTCACTATTTATAAATATTATACACAAAAATCAATATAGAATTACTCAATGTGAGTTAAGCCAATATAGTAAGCGTTCATACATCAGAAATAAACTTAAATTTGATCAAAAAAATTTATGAAGAAAAAAAAAAATAATTTTAGTGTTTATAACAGTCTTTTTTACAGGAAAGCGTACAATGTATACCTAAATGTGCTTAGGTATATTCAGAAATAAATATTCTGAAAAATGACTCCTATAAATAAATTATATATTTATCTACACTGTATGAGCGAATAAAAAAACATGTTACAGGTGGTAAGGTACAACATAATGGATTATCATAAAACAATTTAGTAGGTAGGTAGTATGTACCTATACCTATACCGTGAAATGAAAACGTTCTGGCTTTTGACAGTTAAAAATAATCTACTGTACTTAATAAGAATAGCTGATATCTGCTATTATAGTCAGATGTCAATAGGGAAATTAAAACAACTTTCGTTGCACGTCATCAATGACACCATGCGTCGTCTTATGGAGTTTGCTGGTGGTCGTATTATGATGTGCAACGAAAGTTATTTTAATTTCTCATATAATACACAGTAATATTCTTATTACAGAGTAGTATACATACACAGCAGTATACAACCATATAACTGACATCTGCTATAGCAGATGTCAATTATGTGTATGCATATGCATGTCATCAGGAATATCTATAATTAGATTTTCAAAGATTCTTAACATTTTCCATATTCTAGTTTGAAGATGCTGTGATTGTAAAGAATTTCGGACATAGTATATATTATAATTCGACTTGAATTGTTATGTAATGTAAATTATATGTTATGTAACACCTACTTTGACGTCGTTTTTATCTGATCACACGACATCGTAAATAGTGTGTATTAAAAAAAGGATTTGGTTAACCAATAAATAATTATTTTTTAATACGCACTTGACACTATCTATTAATCTACATATAAAAGTAATAAAGTAATATACCTGTGGACATTCATTTAAATGACACAAATATTCAGACCTTCTATACAAGATTGTTCAATATGTATATTTTTCTGATAACTTTGAAGGTATATTTTATATATATATATATATATATATATATATATATATATATATATATATATATATATATATATATATACAGAGTGTTTCAAATTCGACTTCCACCATTGGGCTGTCGGAAACGGTAAGTGAAACAAAGTGGCTCAAATTGGAGAAAGTTAGCTATCGACGAGACCAATGATAATCCCTTTAGTAATAGAGCTTATTTCCGAAAATATGAAAAAACGGAAATTTCCTGTTTTCGTTTGTAAACTTACGTGCATAGAAATCGGCCCACTGTGAACTTTTGGTTTTAACTGTATCTTTTAGAATCTATTTATCAGAGCAAGTAGAGAGTCAAATTGGAGAAAGTTAGCTATCGACGAGATCAATGATAATCCCTTTAGTAATAGAGCCTATTTCCGAAAATATGAAAACGGAAATTAGCAATACGTAACTGAACGAAGTACAACAG
>NW_022146031.1:66243-73473 GCF_002938485.1 Sitophilus oryzae
TTCCTTCATTCCTTCATTCCTTCCTTCCTTCCTTCACCCTGCTGCCTCTACTGCCATTCTCTTCCTCCATTCCTTCCATTTCTACTGTTTCCTTATATTCCTTTCTTATACCATATTATATTTTCTACTACTTTTTATCCATTTTATTTAGTCCTCCCTCCATATTATATGTCCATTATTTTCTCCTTTCATATTTCTTCCTCACCTACTGTTTATTATTCCTTTTCCATTATTCCATACCTTTCTTCATTCCTACTACTACTACTCTTTCCTCTCTCTCTCTCTTATTTCCATTCCTTCCCTATTCCTCCATTTCTTCCATTCTTTTTTTTTTTTTTTTTTTTTTTTTTTTTTTTTTTTTTATTTTTAGAAAACTTCTTTATTTTCCTTCCATTTCCCTATTCCATATACTTTTTCTTCATTTATTTATATATATATATACTATATATATATATGTCTCTCTTTCTCTATATACTGCCTCTCACTACTATATATATATATATATATATATATATATATATATATATATATATATATATATATATATATATATATATATATATATATATATATATATATATATATATATATATATATATATATATATATATATATATATGTATATATATATATATATATATATATATATATATATATATATATATATATATATATATATATATATATATATATATATATATATATATATATATATATATATATGCTCTATATATATATACAGAGTGTTTAAAATTCGACTTCCACCATTGGGCTGTCGGAAACGGTAAGTGAAACAAAGTGGCTCAAATTGGAGAAAGTTAGCTATCGACGAGATCAATGATAATCCCTTTAGTAATAGAGCCTATTTCCGAAAATATGAAAAAACTGAAATTTCCTGTTTTCGTTTATAAACTTACGTGCATAGAAATCGGCCCATTGTGAACTTTTGGTTTTAACTGTATCTTTTAGAATCTATTTATCAGAGCAAGTAGAGAGTCAAATTGGAGAAAGTTAGCTATCGACGAGATCAATGATAATCCCTTTAGTAATAGAGCCTATTTCCGAAAATATGAAAAAACTGAAATTTCCTGTTTTCGTTTATAAACTTACGTGCATAGAAATCGGCCCATTGTGAACTTTTGGTTTTAACTGTATCTTTTAGGAGATGTTATATTTATCAAAGCAAGTAAAAAATATGAGCTGTTAAAGACATTAACATGCTTTAATAATGAGTATAAATTTTAATCCAGAGTAACTTATCATATTATATGCGTAGCATATAGGTAAACCAATGAAGGGTTTTTTGTGTTGTGGTGACAATAAAAATAACAAACTTGTCAAATATTGTAATTACTACTTTTGGTAAATCCAAATTGTTCACATTGTTCTTATTATTCTTTGTTTAGTTGTGTTTCATTGTTTGGATTAGTTGTTTTAATTTAATGCACACATCACTGGAAAAAGCCGCCCCAGAAATCGCTTTTATCGAAAATGGACTTAAACAGAGAGCTGTAGCTCGGCAACTACATATGACACGCGGAACGGTTCGAAGACTTGCGGCCGTATTCATAGTCGATCGCCAGCCGCCCGCTGGCGGGAGCTTTCCCGAAATTCTTCGTTCTTATTTCAGAGTCGAGCGCTCTCCGAATAACGCGTGCGCACATCCGTCATATAGAGTAACCGCTCTCTCGCCGGGCGGCGGGCGGTTGGATAAGCATTTTTTTCCGTTTCATATAGCGATCGTCCAGGCGAAGAAACACTTGCTGCCAGGATTTAAACCCATCCGGTTATTTCTGGCCGGCGACTGGAGCATGTCCTTGCCATCTCTGGGCGGCCCGCCAGTTTAGTCTTGTTTATTTCTCTAGTTGAAAGAAGTACCAAGCAAAGGCCAAAACTAAATTATATGGATATTTATAATATTTGTGACTCCGTAGGATTAACGAGAACGATGAAATTCGTATTTTTGAGGCCATTACTCATTACATTTGAGGCATATGAATTTCGTCGTTCTATTTGATTGCCTTTAAATGTTTTTATCGTTTTGTTTTTTGTTATGTTTATAATATTTTAATTTTCCCTATTCCGTTTTTACAGTTTATTACATTTAATTCTTCTTTATTAATTTACACAAAGCTCCCCCCCACTTACACTCATCCAGAGAGCGAGCTCACCGGTCATAATGAGTCGACTGGCTATCTATGAATAAAAGAGCAGTTAAATAGAGCCACATTTAAGAAAATATAAACTGTAAAACATCTACACTGGTCATATTTTTCCTTAAAATAATTTTAAAATCCTTAACACAGCACCAATAGGTTAAGGATAAGGTCTATAAAAATTTATAAACGTAATAAAAACGAATCCATAGAACTTTCAAATAACCGAACAGACCTATGCAATTCGCTTCATTAATTAGAATTATAACTTAATATAGCGCGCTCTTCTAAATATGACCCACAAAATATACGATAAGCGTTATGTAGTATATTGCCATCATACAAAAAAAAAATATTGTAAATATTTTTATCTATTTTTTTTTTTGTTTATTTAAATTTTCATATACTTTAAAACGAATTAAAACAAAATAATGGACACATCAATAAGAAATATTTAAATTATCCAATATCAATAAAATATTGGTAAATTATTAAATATTTAAAATATTTAGAGAATGTTAAAGTTCGTATAACCGATTTTGTGTAGAAAAAGGAAGAAAAAGCATTGTTCCCCTGTTGTTAAAGCCCTCCACCCGAAGTGAAGTTTTGTTGGCGACGCGCCGTCATTTTCGCCAGCCAGCGGTGCGCTGGTGGCCGACTGAAAGAGCTTTTTTTCCCTCCCGATATCGAAGCGCTCGCCGGAGAAATCTTCGGCG
Source organism: Sitophilus oryzae (assembly GCF_002938485.1). Classification (NCBI taxonomy): domain Eukaryota; kingdom Metazoa; phylum Arthropoda; class Insecta; order Coleoptera; family Curculionidae; genus Sitophilus; species Sitophilus oryzae. The sequence goes on from NW_022146031.1 coordinate 69,116, forward strand.
GGCGGCTGGCGCTCGACTATGAATACGGCCGTTGGTGTTCATCGTCAAGCACGCATGCGTTTTGCACGGGAACATCTGAATTTAGGACTAGAACAATGGGAATCTGTTTTATTCTCAGATGAGATCCGGATATGCCTCTATGGTAGCGACCAAAGAAGAAAAGTGTACCGGCGGCCAGGTGGGCGATTCGCAGAATGCTGCATTGAGGAGGGGATTACTTATGGAGGTGGTTCCTGCACGATCTGGGGTGCAATTTCTATGACTGCGCGAATCGCGCAGTTTTCATCTGTTAGGGCGACCGTCGGCACGGAAGAGGAAGGATTTAACTGGTGCTAGGTATATTTTGAGGAGATTTTAGCAGTTCATGTAATACCTTACGTCAACTACATTGGAAACGCATTCACTTTTATGCATGACAATGCAAGGGCACACACATCAAGAATCGTGCACGATTACATTTTAGAAGTCGGATTTCGGGTTATGAAATGGCCAGCATGCAGTCCAGACTTAAACCCGATAGAACATTATGGGATGAGCTAAAACGAAGAATTTGTGCTAGACGAAGAGCCCCCAACTTCTATCCCAGAGCTCATTGTTGCAGTAGAGGAAGAGTGGCTTAACACCCCGCAAGAAACAATATCAAATTTGATCGAATCTATGCCAAATCGTATGAGAGATGTTGTTAGAGCAAGAGGGGGTCATACCCATTATTGAAATTTTAATTTAGTTAATTGTCCATAAATAAATAAATAAATAATAACATACCTCTTATAGTAATAAAAAACGTTAATTTGTTTCGTACATTAATTTAATAATTTTAATCCAAAGAAACCAAAATACAAATTAATACCTCTAAACTCTTTTCAAAAAATATGAAATTGTCTTTCAAACAGCATATATTTTTTCTTATTCTGACAAATACATTCTAAAAAATATATAGTTAACTTCAAAAGTTTGCCTTGGGCCGATTTCTATGCACGCAAGTGTATTTTAAGAGTTTATTTTAAAGGGAAAGTCTATAAACTTATTCTTAAAGAATTTTGTTTTCAGAGAAACGAAACGTCTTAAATGAGTTTGACGTCGCCAAAAGATGAAACGATAAACACATTTCTTTGAGAATGTATTTTTTTTCCAACTGTTAAAATAAACTCGTTATTGATGCAAATTGTAGTTGGTTGTGATAGAACTTTGATCTCAAAAATCAAAATATATTTTTTAAATATTTTAAATGTTTGAGATAATATATTAAAATAAGTATAATTGCCATCAAAAAACCCTCTTAGATTTTTTTTACATGTATTTTCATGTTAATTAATCATGTCAAAAATTAAATTAGGTGATATTTGTAAAATGTTGGACTCACATTCATTTTTTTAGCGCTCTGTATTTGCGCGGCCGAAGTTCTTAGCAAAATTTTCACGACGTTTTGGATTGCGGCGCCGGCGTTGCGAAAGGATGAAATTAACCGTAGTCTGTGGGGGGCTTTAAATTTTGAAAATTGATTTCATTATAGTATATATACTTTATCTGAATATCTATGTCATCTATTTTTTTACAGAGTATTTTTGTTTTAAGACATACTTGCGATTATTAGTTCCTCTGTACACAAATTTACAAATTTTGCGATTGCACTTAAAAAATCACTGTCGAACCAACTCGAAACTAGTATTTCGCGTAGAGCTATGACGATGCCATTAGTTTTGCAGCGGCCGTCACATGGTGTTGGTGATGGTAAGCCAGTTCGTTGTTGGTCGTTGCTGAAGGGTTCGGGAACCCGAAAATTTGCTGATAAGGGTACGATGGTTGGTTTTGCAAGCAACTGAAACAAAAAGTGAACAGTTAAATACTGATTTAGCTCTTGAGGGGAGATCCACCTATTCAGGAATGTTTTTTTGTCTTTCTTATATCTTGGATGTAGTAATGCTTCTTTTCTCGGTAGAATTCTCGGTAAAGAAACTAAAAAAAACATTCCTGAAGAAGCACATTATATTAAATGCGAAACGTCGTGTAACGAAAGATTTTTGTTTTAATTGGTCCTAGTCACAACACCCAAAAAACAACAAATAAAATTTATTATACAATAGTGGAGTGCTTTAAGCCCTTATGAGATACAAACCTCGGAATTCATTTACTGTGAACGTATTTTTATAAAACTTTTTGCACTGCATTGTTAATAAGATATATTATAAAGTTTACCTATTTAAACTCGTTGCTTTGACTTCAGTATTTAAATAAACACACACATATACACAAATGCATATACATACAAGATGGCTCCGTTGTCCGGAAAAGCTCTGTATCAGGATGCCTATTTGAGATTTTCACTCCAAACCTTTTCTCCAACGAAATATATGTTTAATGGTAGTTCACATTTCAAAAATATTTTTATAGATATACAGGGTGAGTCAAATATATATCATTTATTTATTCGAGTTTAGTGAATTTGTTATAAAATTCTGGTTCCAAAAATACCTTAATACCATAGAGTATATTAAATGGTCTTTGAATTATGACCACGTCCATGAGGACGTCAATATAGACGTCCAGAAACCTTCGTATGAGAACTTCTAATCGAGACAATCGACTTATTGTAAGTTTATCGCTAAGAAACCGCCGTTTGCCAGCTTTTCAAATTGATAACGAATTGCACTTAAGAACCGTACATATTAACTAACGGACTACAAGAAGAAGATTAAATGAAGCAAATCTTATGTCAAGAAGACCTGCTTCGGGACCAGAACTTACTAGATGTGTTGACTAGGCCCAAAAGCAAAGGCATGGTCTTAATGTAAAAATTACGAAAAATGTTAGTGCCTTCTTTAAAACCGAATATTTCCAACAAAAATAAAGTTAATGTGATGAACCAAAAAACAAACCATCGAGAAAGGATGTATCTAGATGATAAAATAATTTTTAAATTTCTTGCTGTTTTAACATATTTCACAGGGTGTTTCAAACTTTCATCAAAAATATCAACATTTTGTTTTCCCTCGTATAATAAACAGATGGGGAGTTTCATTTTTAATTTAGAAAAAGATACTAAGAAGTTAAATAATTTAGCAACACACTGCTTAAAAAATCATCAAAATCGGCCCATTAATATAAAATATATTAACCTTTAAAATACATCAAAGTTTTAAGGTGCCCATTTTTCGTGCCGGTGAATGTATTTCAAAAACTATACATTTTAGTCATATAATTTTCTAATGGAACAAACCTTTATTTTTTTACTAGAATCCAAAAATTAATTAATATATAGGGTGTTCCATTACAAAAAACATAACTTTGATGTGTAACTTTTTTTGGGGACACCCTGTAGAACTCTACATAATTTTAGAAAATACTTTAAATTGACTTACATAAACTCAGAAAATTTCACTTCAATACAAACTTTTGTTTTGGTTTGGTTTGATTTGGTTTTAATCTTACCGTTTTTGAAATATTTACGATTTTGTGAAAATACAGTAACATTTTAATGCTTCATTTCTCATGCATATTTAAGTTTTTAAAACCAAATATTGTACTGAAGTTTTTCTGTTCACTACATTTTGTGTTGCAATAATAGAAATAAAACTACCTTATACAGAGTGTCTATAAATTTATTTTAAATAATTACTAGGTAAATGGAACACCCTGTATATTTTACGAGAAGATCATGTTCAGATGCACAATTTAATTATCTATCAAATTGTATTACACCATTTTTTACCTATCCTTTAAAGTTTTCGCAGAAAATACATTGTCTTAAAATTTAGACCTCATTTATCAATATACCCATGGAATATTGACATTTTAAATTATTTTTAAAGATGAACAATAATTGCTCCAAATACTAAAAAAACCTGAATTTTGTATGTGTATTTTATAAGACAGTGTGGTGTGTGGTAAAAAGTAGCACTTTATGAATTTTATTTAATTTTTTTAAGAATGCTTATTTATAACAACAGACGTTCGGATTCATAACTTATTATCATATTGATTTCTGATTGAAATCCAAATTTATTTAATTTATTATTTAAATAAAGGTTGTATATTTAATTAGTATATTATTTTACAAAGATTATACTTTTTGTAAAAAAATGGGCTAGTAAAGATTATATCGGTTTCAGCATCTGTACATTTGTTGTTTAAAAAAAATATCTGAAATGAGGTCCAAAATATAAGAAAATATATTTTGGCTCAAGAAAAAAAAACACTTTGCAGACCCAGTGTTATTAAGAAAAATATTTTTAAAATTTCCTCACCTGTATGCATCGTAGCCAGGTTCACTTTTGATTCCGCTCGTACTTGTTGCCGGCAACAACGAGGTCTGGCCCAAATAAGGCCTTTCTGTCGAAAATTGTGTCTTCTCTGTATGT
>NW_022146032.1:0-19654 GCF_002938485.1 Sitophilus oryzae
TTCGAAGAAATTCATATGTAGGTATATCTAACATATTTCCTTAAATAAAAAATATTACCAACCTTAGTTACATCAAATGCTAAAACTCAAATGGGTAATATTTCAATATATAGACATTGTAGTTCATTCACATTATGATTGTAGATCTTATGTTTACCTTTTCAACTGTCAAAAAATTTCTACTAAAGTTTCGTGGCGCCTCGAAAAAATTTCCGGAAATTTTTTCAGTTGCCATGGTAACCAGTCAACATTAAAGCATGTTATTGGTTGAAAAGTAGAGGTGTGAAATTTTCAATCGAATAAAGCAAAAAAATACCGAGGGTGCCATTTAAAAATCAAAACTTGTAGTCATTTCCGGTGAAACAGGAAGTCACCGAAAACAATTGAATACGTCAATCAATCCTGATTTATGTCATATACTAACATACCAAATCTCGTTTTTTTTATGTGAAAAAAATAAAAAACATATAGGGGTGAGCCATTTTTGAGACGCACCAGGTATAGGCATTATAGAAAGCAAAATGGGCCAGTAGGTACCCAGTACCCCAGTAACATTATAAAAATATTATTTAAAAAGGTTGTAATATTGAAATTAACAGTTGACTTATAATGACTAGAACAATAAGAACATAAATAAAGTAGAAAAGTTAATTTTACTGTTTCTGTATAAGAAATTCTAATTTGCTTTATAAATATCGATATCGAATACTTTCTATTTCCTTAATTCCTTACATGATGTAGAAAACTAAAATTGGTTTATTGGTCTTTTGCCTACATTGGTGTTCTAGATGGTTATGTAAATGACCTGAAAACAAACAAAATTAACATTTTTTATCTCAAGAAAAGTTTGTACACACTAGTTTTTAAACATGGCGAAATGAGGATATTTTATTATTTATGGAATTTTTTGTTTGGTTACCGTAACATCAAAAGTGAAATTATGATTTAACATTTTTAGTTTCAGATTTATGCAATATTATATATTCATTTATTTAAAAATACTTATTATTTGTTATTTATTTATAAAAAAAATTTACCTTATACTACCTTATATACCACGACAACCAGGTGTGAAGTGTTCGCTCTGTTGCTAGCTAGATCGTTTGCTTTTTCATTCCCTTCTATCCCTTGGTGATTGGGCACCCAGAGAAGGAGGACTTTATTTATTTTGCCTAATTTGTTCAGCTTCTCTAAGCATTCTGTGACTTCGAATTGATCGCTTTTAGTGCTGCATGTCTATCGGATAAAATGGCTATTTCATGTTTTCGATATTTAAGATAAATTGTACGCATCTTTCGATAGCGTAGATTTCTCCCTGACGGATGCTGGTGCCCATTGATTCAGAGTATTTAGTTTTGGGCCCAAATACTCCTGTCCCTGTTTTGGTTTTGGAAGCATCAGTATACCATGGTATGATATGGTCTTTTACATGCTGAGCAAACATTTCTCTCTTCCAATCCTTTTTACTGGTGAATACTACAGTGAGGTGTTTCTCAAATTTATAAATTCTTGGTATGTCCAGTGGGAGTTGGAGGAGTGGAATTTTCTTTATGATGGTGTTCCAAGGCCCTGACCTGAAAATTCTCCCAGTACTGAATCCATGAATGACCATTCTAATCACTGTCACATTGGAATAACTACCGACGACAATATGCAGTGGTGTTAGGTCTAGGATGACTCCCCATTGCTACTGTTCGGCATGTTCTTATAGCACCTGTGATGCATGCCAGTCTCTGTACTTTACACAGGTTTTGCCTTGCTGTATGTTGCTCTAGTTTTGTATACCAAGCAACTGCTCTATCTAGGTAATCATGTGTAACCAGTTTTACTATCATGGTATACATCCAGCACAAAATGTTAGGGGCACAGCCCCATCTATTTCCCGCCAGTCTTCTGCATATTATGAGAGCCTTTGTGGCTTTGCTGGTAATATTTATTATATTTTAAATATACCTGTTCCAGAGAAGTTTACTGTCCAGGTTTATTCCCAGATATTTGACTTCCTGTGATGGCAGTATTTCCTTTCCATCTAGATGGATTCTTTTCAAGTTTTTCAGACTTCGTTTTCTGGTAAATGGCACCATCTGGTCCTGCACCTTTTTCTCTCTCAGCAATACGGAGTCCTCTTTGGATAATATCACACGGGGTGCCTTCATGTTTCCCTCTATGCAGTCCCCCTTCCCGATAGAGTTAGTTCGCTTAATAGTTCATCCACTACCAAGCGCCACAGTAGGGGGGTTGCTCATCACTAACTAGAACAATTCAAAATATGCTCCCGAGTGCCGACTTTTTATTGCATATTTAATTTATATTATGAATAATAAAATTGAATTCGACTTGTTAAAGATATGGAAAACATACTGGTTCATACAGCCCATCCACAGATAAAAAAGTTAAGTAAGAGCATTTACACTTTTGATGGGGGTACTTGCAACGTGATGGTAAAATAAATAAATAAATACCAGTTTTTCCGAATTTAACATTGAATGTCGCATAACTCTTGGCACATTTTACGACGCGGTGGTTAAATTAATACCATCCATCACCTGCAAAGTGAAAGTGGATGGAAGAAATTTTTCGCCATTGCTTTAATATCGACCAGTAGTAATTTTGTATTCGCGCGAATAGCAGGTACCTGAATATGTAACGAGTTTTGTGGACATCTTTTACGAAAACATATACGAAATATTAGGTAATAAACCCGCATACAGTGATGTGATTATATCTAAAAACATATTTCAGTAACTCGTGAAGCACGGTTGTGAATAAAATGTGGCTTAAAAATTGTGTTATACTGCTGATTGTGTTAATTTATTGCAACGATGCCCAACTGACCAAGAACCACAGGTTTAGACAGTTCCCGTTTAAGGCCGCCGAGAACTTGAGGCATAGATTAAGAGCTAGAATTTATCAATACAGGGAACGGAATACCCAAATGATATGCTATGGCAAGTAACAAGAGTCTTTGTATACGATTATTTTAAAATAAAATTAGTTTAATATTATTAAAAAAAATATACTTCTGCATCATTTGAGAAGATACCTTAGCAGGTATGATTCGCTTTTATAGGTAAATATTTTACGTTAATGAACATTACGTTATGATATAATAATCATGCATATACACCGGGTGCGTCTCAAAAGGTTCACCCCCTATAACTTTTTTATTTTTTCAGATAAAAAAAACGAGATTTGGTTGGATATGACATAAATTAGGATTTATTAACGTATTCAATTGTTTACTGTTTCATCGGAAATGACTACAACTTTTGATTTTTAAATGACACCCTCAGTATTTTTTTACTTGGGTAATTCGATAGAAAATGACACTCTGAATATAATGACATATCATATATCAACTTTTGACATTTTCTCATATCGTTTATTTGAAATTGTAACATGCGGTTAGAGTACCAAATTATTCGTAAAAAAAATGCTTTTTCTAAGTATACTAATGAGTCACCCTCGTTCCATTTGAATAAAGTAAGATATGATTAAAAATACGATTTGGGCATCTTTCCTAGGTCAAGCCACGAAAAACATTAGACGATCAAATATATTTTTCCAAGGCTCCTTGATTTAAAATTAGTGCTTTTAACACAGCATTTTAATGGCACTCTAGATTGAAATTTAAAATACTATTTTTTAAAGCAAAAATGTCAAAAGGTGACATATGATATGTCATTCTATTCAGAGTGACATTTTCTATCGAATAAAGGGGATAATTAACAGGGTGCAAATATGGTGTAAATACCCAGGGTGCTATTTAAAAATCAAAAGTTGTAGTCATTTCCGGTGAAACAAGAAATGACCAAAAACAATTGAATGCGTCAGTCAATCCCAATTTATGTCAAAAACTGGCATACCAAATTTCGTTTCATCCGAAAAAATAAAAAAATTATAGGGGTGAGCCACTTTTGCTGTGAGACGCATCCGGTATATCTTTAATAACTAGGAATATCGTATTTTTTAAGTAAAGCTCTTTAATTCTTTCATGATCACTATATATTTACTCTACTTGTTAATTATTTCCTATTTTGAAATCATGTTGATATGTAACAATTTTATTTAAATTTGTCCTTATATAAAGAGGTTTAAACCAATAAAACTTTGATATTCGGTGCCCAATATTTATTTTTTTATTAATAACTATCTAGAATTTTATAACTTTTAATACTTAGTTTTTATCTATAATGTCATTAAAAAAATCCAGCAAAGCATTTCAGTTGACAATTTTGCGTTATCCATTACGTTAAAATAACAGTAATAAAGAATAATATTCACACACACACACACACACACACACACACACAGAGGTAAAAGAGTTCATATTAAGATGCATCACACCGGCTGCGCCGCTCCGCGCCGCGCAAATCATTTTTTTAACATATACTTTTGTGCGCGCTAAAAAAATACACTTCAAAAGTACATGTCAATGTCTTGAAAGAAAATGATTTGCGCGGCGCGGAGCGGCGCAGCCGGTATGAGCGCACCTTTATGAACATACAAAATATATTTATTTTCTAAATGAATACTAAAGTACATTTTATTAGGTTTTATTTATTTTTATTAAATTCTTTTTTATGAAACTTTTTATGAAAATATTAATTCTATCAATCAACTAACTATTATGGCCCTGTATTGGTCACATCTTTGTTTCTTTATAGTCACACAAATGGCGAAATACCACCTTTTAACAGAGTGGAAACATGGAAAAAATGTTGTACTTTAATTTTTGTACTTTTTTTTAATTATACAGGGTAACTCTTAAATAAGTCCAAACATTTTCAAGGCTGGTAGATCTAGGTAAAAAAACATATTTTCTCCTTTGCTGTTTTTAAAATAAGTCCATAATAAATGTCACCGGATATCATATAGGTAATCACCAGATTTTTTCTGTATTTCCATCCCTTTTAGTGCCGCAATCATGGTAATATCAGAGATCAAAAAATTATAACGTGGGAAAATTTGAAGGAAAATGCACGAATTTCACCATCTTTTTTTGGCGAAAAAAACTCATAGACGTGTTTCTGGGGTCGAAATATACGACCCCTAAAAATATTTGCACTTATTTAAGACTCGCCCTGTATGGTACCTGTAATAACTGTAATATTTCTGAAAATATCTTTTAAAAACTAAAATTTAGTGGAATTTTATTTTCGTGATTTTAGAAACAGTGGGGTGTTTTACCCTTCCCCATGGTAACTCTCCCTTACAAAGAGTACCTGAGGATCCACATACTTTAAGCACAAAGTTCTATTTATTCACGAGAAAAAACAACTTTTCTACGCCTGAAATTTTGTTCTACAATGACGGTGGAAAATCAATCACAGAATCTAGTTTCAATCCCAAAAATAAATTAAAAGTTTTGGTCCATGGGTACACGAGCAAATGGAATGAGAAAAACGCTCTTTTAGTAGCAGATGCATATTTACAGCTGGTAAGTAGACTCAAGATAATTACGAGAATATGTTGTAAATAGAAATACATATATCTTTTAGTACGCATTCATATGTATTTTTTCAGTAATTTTGAGATCTTCAGTAAGATAAATATTTCGATATTTCCACACACGGCAGTTTTACTGGTTCAAATAATGTTTGCCTGCATATGTTGCTTATAATAGGTTTTTTGGCAGCCTCAAGGTATTCACCATACACGTTGAAAAAATCTCATGTCTTAAGCTTGTCGCTTACTTGTCCGACAAGTGCGCAAAAGCTTTAGACTGCGCTGTCCAAACCTTGAGAAAAAAACCGTATGTGTGTGGCCATTTTTACATTGGAATTTCATCAATTCGAATAAAACTGTTTATTTGCATCATGACTTATTCAGGAAAGTCAATTACATTTAAATTAAAGTAAATTTCAAAAAACGGCGGACAATTATAAAAGTACATTCTAAAAATTACATAACATGTTTGAATTACTTTTTGCTTCAAAATGAATTAATACAAAAAGTGTGCAAACAAAGTTAAAAGCTGGTCGAGTGGTTGGCCTTATAATACATAAAACATGTCGCTAATTTCATTACCATGGCCAATTTTGTTACTTAACAATAATTCGAAGTGGCTTTTACAACAATGCAATGCAAAGAAGATAAACAATCGAGAAAATTGGCATATTGGGAAAGAAACGTCAATATTTACGATGGTAAATACACAAATCAAAATTGATTGTGTATTTTATGCAAATTACACTGTTTATCCATATAATTATTTAAATATATGTTAAAGGCAATATTTAAATAGTAGGTTATTTTTCTCTTTTAATATTAAATCAATGCTATCGGTGGAGAAATAACGAAATGTTTTTTTTTATGAATTATTGAAATATTTACAGCCTCTAAATAGCCAGGGATGTTTTCGGCAGACGACAGACGACACAAAAATGACAGAAAATACCATTTACCTGTGAATTAAATTGACCAATACAGCTGTCAGGACAGACTACGGTTGTCAAAGTTTTGCCGATTTTTTCTTTAATTTTTACTTTACGGATCAATCTGTAGATCCAAAGAAAATATTCACTTCCGGAGCCAGTGACGCAAATGGTGGGTGATGTCTAGGGATAAACTTAGCCCCCCCCCCCCCAGATGAGGTGCTGGTCGTTTAAAATTGGTTTTAACCTGACATCAACATTACCTTATAAGATGATAATGTTGATGTTACTTATTTCAAAATGTATTAACCCTTTCTAACATACATTTATCTTTCGGTAGTATGTTTAAAATGTAAAACCACTGTAATTCTATCTATTTATAACATTTTAAATTATTTTGCATTAATAGTTGTCTACTTAACTGATTTCCAATAGACAATAATAATCTCATGACTAGAATTCGTACCTACTAAACATAAAATACTATTGATTTCAGGACGATTATAATGTACTTCTGATGGACTGGAAAATAGGAGCTAGAGGTCCTCAGTATGTGAGTGCAGCTGCCAACAGTGAAATAGTTGGAAGAGAACTAGGGATTTTGCTTTTAAAACTGGTCGAAAAGGGATCAAACCCAAGGAATATGCACTTAATAGGTTTTTCATTGGGTGCCCATGTAGCTGGGACAGCATCGGAAATTTTAAAAGAAAAAGGATACTTGCTTGGCAGGATAACAGGTAAACTTGGATTACTATAAACTGTATGGTTCTTGTTAAGCCTCCTTTATAATCGAGTTTTCTGCACATCAATGCTCCATACTGAAAAAAAACTTCAAAAGTAAAGGCAGTTGAGAGCCACATTTTTATTTTAACAAATAAGTTTCCTAAATATCTATTTTTAATGCTAGCTCAACCAAGAACACCCTGTATATTATTATATGCACTATTGAATCCTCTCAGTGATGACAATGACCTTAGTTGATATATATCTTTCAGGTCTTGACGCGGCTGGTCCATTGTTTAGAAATAACTATTTCAAAGAGAAACATAAAAAGCTGGACAGAAGTGACGCAGAATTAGTAGACGTTATTCATACAGATGCTAGTCCAGTAAGTACAAACCTTGATTATGGATAAAAAATTAGTGTGTCATGAAACACAATGTTTTGATTAACTTCAGATCATCAGATATAATTAAATATTGCAGATTTAGACTTTGAATCAAAATATGTTCAGAATCTTATAGGTGCGATTTCCTAGCGACATCTGGCGCCCGTGTCTCGCCGCACACTGGTTCATTTTTCGCACGTACGTGGTTTACTAAACCTGTATATCAATAAAAAGTAAAGTATCGCTTTGTAGGGAAACAAACCAGTACGCAGCGACGCCAGACGTCGCTAGGAAATCGACCTTATGGAGGAATGTGGATGTCAAAACACTCATTCATAACTTATTCTAACTATTACTACATTTATTATAATTTTATACATATGTATGTTTGATAATTAAGAAAATAAGTGTAGAAAAACAGTAATAAGATAATAAAAATCAAAAATGAAATTGAATATGCAAAAAATAAAATAAATGAAAATAAAAAAAAATAAAAAAATAAAATAATAATGAAAAAAAATTATAAAAAAATAAATAATGAAATTAAAGTTCAAATTCAAAAAATAACAGTAGAAAATCAAATTCAACACAAGATGATTTTTCGCACATTTCCGTTGTGAATATAGCATATAGCTAAAGTCTGTCCAAAGAGATTTCAACAGACAGCATTCAAAAAACGTTAGAAAAATTAATTTACTTTTCAATTATTAGAATGACAACAGTCAACGTCATGAATTTTAATAATGAATATGCTTGAAATAACAATAAACGTGGCACATCCCAATAAAGGATAATTTTGTAAAAAAAACTTGAATGCTGATTTTTCAAAAATACTTAATATTAACTTATTACTTTAAACACGGAACAAAAATAATCGGTGAAACAATAAAATTCAAACTTCTTCTTACAATATTCTAATTATTGTTAGATGTATTAATATTAGGTTTTACTTATAGTAAAAATAAATCTAAATGACCTAAATAGTATTCTTCCTCGATAATTTCAGTACCTTACTGATGGTTTTGGATTGTGGGAACCCATCGGACATGTAGACTTTTATCCAAATGGAGGTCAGGAACAACCAGGCTGTACTGACCTTAAGAACTCCATAGTCATAACCCATTTAGGTAAAAAGTCCATGTTAAATTACGTCCATATTAAATTTAATAGTTATCTAATACTTTTCCAGAAAAACCGCCCAACTTTAGACAGAGATTCAGCCTGCAGTCATATAAGAGCTTTTCGACTATACATCGAAACGGTTCTGAACAAAGTTAAAAATAAGAATAAAAAAGCAGATTATTGCCAATTTACTGCGTTTAACTGCAATGGCGGTTTACCCTCCTTCGAGAGCGGTCACTGTTTCCCTCAATTGGAAAAGCCAACAGCCGTTTGGCCATTGATAGGTCTTACATCGCCGATGAGATCGGACAAATTGGTGAAGACGTTCGTGGAAGAGGAGTTATGTACCTTTCAACAAGAAGCACAAGTCCACACTGTGGTAAGAATATAATTAAATGATACAGTATTTAATAAACGTTCAGTGTTTGTGAAATTACTAATGAGTTTTAACAATGAAACAAATTTTATTTGAGATATACAGGGTGGTCCGAATTGTATTCGGGAAAACTTCGCCAGCATATTCTACATATTTTTCGAGTATAATGACCAGGCGTTTAATAATTTTTATGTATTGATTAATATCACCTTAATAACCACCGTGGGACATTTCAATAATCAATAATTCATTGATAAAAATGTATTCCAACTTCATTATTACAAATAATTTGACATCATGGATTGAAAGGTGACTGAAATGAAACTGAAAAGATAAATAATACCATCGTCCAATCAAAACAAAAAATAGTTGAAAGGCCAGTAACCAATCAAAAACTGCAAAAACGAAAACATATTTGTATAAAAGCTAATGCTGGATAGGTAAAGTAATTTCAAAACCTATTTTTTTCGTTTTCACATACACATGCGTATTAATTTAAATGACTAAATGCTTGCTCATAAATATTAAGTTACTATTGCTATTAAAAAAAATATTAATTTTATTCTAGGAACACAATTACAAGCATCTGTCCACATTTCGCAGAAGACTGATTCAATAAAAGGATTTTAAAAATGAATCTGATTTATTCGAACATGTCTGTCGATTTCGAGATTTTTACTGAGTAAGTTAAGAATTAACACAAAAATATTAATAACTAATAATAACGTAAATTTATATTTTCAGTGTGAAGGATTTCATTATTACAGGATCGAGAATGTACGGCTTGGCAGTGGCAGAATTCGGATCACTAGATCCAGATAGTGTTAAAGAGATCGAGGCAGATCTATTCTTTTTTCAATCCAGATATTTATGAAAATCGTAACGAGACCTTCGTTCCTCCTATGAATTCCGCAATTTATATAGACAAGATCATAGTAAGGGATATGTTTGGAAACAGGTAAGGATTTATAGACCGTATAATGAATATATGCCCGGTACATCCCCGGTATAATTTATGTAGACAACTCCCTACCAATTTTACTTCCATTCAAACCACATTAACTTTTGAAGTATCTTCGGTCTCTTATGATAAAAGAAGGAGTGTATCACAATCTGACAAGTAATGTAATAAAGTTCGGTTGACATAATATGTCGGAATCCTAATCCTGCCAAATTTCATTTCTATTAGTAAAGTTGATTTTTCAATGACGATAGAACCGTTCCACTCATGAATTGTATACAAAGCATCATGGAAAAAGTTTGAGCGCTATCGTGATACTACAGCCCGGACTCACGGCAAGTTAGAGATCCAGCTCAAGTTGCAATTGAAGGACTTGTCGAATGTAGAATGTTTAGAAGAGGAGTTAATCACAGCGACCTCACATATCTATTGTGTGTTTGTAGTTATAACCCCTTTCTTGAGTTATAACGAGTTATAAATTATCATACAGTCTCAGGGATTTAACAAAAGCAAGTATCTGATACGGCTCCACAGAGAGCTCCACAGACACTCTCCATCATCGACATAAGCCGTACCAAAGTTCATGGCACGAACGGTCGTCGTCTCGGCGCACTCAGTGATAAGGTGTTCTGGTGTTTCCCCATTTTTCCCACAGAATCTGCATTCGCCGTTGTTTTTCAGCTTCAGCTTACTGAGGTGTTAGTTGAGGAGACAGTGTCCTATTAGAAACGCCGTAACAATCCGAAGATTTTTTTTTACTTAAATCAAGGAAAACCTTTGATTTTTCTCGGCCGTAAGTTCTTAAGAACTTTTTCGAGTGTATTAGACCGTTGGAGGACACCCATTCCAGGTTACGGATGGAGTCTTCCAGATTCTTCAATTCCGCTTCAGTTGGTTGGGGCCTGGTCCAGTTAATGGAGTGTTCGCTCCTTTTCTAGCTAGATCATTTGCTTTTTCATTGCCTTCTATCCCTTGGTGAGCGGGCACCCAGAGTAGGAGGACTTTATTTTCTTTGCCTAATTGTAGGTATGTAATGTGTAGTAATTTTATTTAAAATTATACTTCGAAAAACTAAGCTACAAATACATATTTTCAGACATTAAAAAATTTAGAGTCTAAAAAAATATTTTTTTTTATATTTTTCTATTCAACTTTAAGGAGACTCAAGACATATCAACAAACAAACCCACCAAGAATGCCTTATTAGCCTCATAACAGATTTTATTTCTTTAAAACTACTCACATACTAAGGGCTGGCAAAGGTTAGTCTTGGGTCGAGATTTCCGTATGTAAGAAGAGTACAATGCATTTATAATGTACTGAACAAGGAGGGAACAGTAAACACGTTGCCAAACATATGAAGTAAACCGAGAAATGTGCAAATTGCTGGAGAGGCGTGGAAGGGGATACAGCAGATTTATCGCAGTCGACCGGTTGACCCAATCAGTACCTCTGTCAGTATTTAAAGTTCTAGGGAAAAGTGTACATCATGCGTTCAGCTTCACAATTTAACTACGTCTCGTGATACTTTTTGTTTATTTATTAACGAGTCGTAATTTTCTCTATAGCTTGAAAAATTTTAAGTGCAAGTTAGAAACACTTGCATTTTTGGTAAAAATAAGTGGAATTGAGTTGGTGTTCGACAGTGGTCGCGCTATTAGAACTCTGAATTCAAAAATCGAAATCTATTAGAAATAATTGATTGTAGTTTTTCAAAAACTTTTTTTTCGCAGACAGTATGTAAAAATCTTTATAAATAAAAAGTTACACGATTGCTGAAAACTGCACTAAAAGTAAATGGATGGGTTGTTTAAATTTTAGAATGAAAAAAAAAACAACCTTATCGAATTTTTCTTATGTAAACATATTGTAAATGATCCAATCTTGAAATAAAAAAAAGCTTCAATATTTAAAGTGGTTCTTAAGTTATGGCATGTTATGTGTAAAAAAGTTGACTTTTTAAATTATAGCGATTACTGACTTTTTATTGTTATAAAAAAATGGACACCTTAACGATATCCTAATTCCATTTCAGATACTCAGAAACATATCTAATGATTTTATCAAGTTACCTTTTCGAAAAAAAAGTCTTAAAATAAGCGGTTGGCGATCGTGGTTTTACTTTACTTGATCGGGAAAGGCGTACTGGCAACAACGCAACAGCACACCGTCGTATTTCTCTCACTTCGACTTAATAAGATCCCCATGTGATTTACTTCCGCACATGTAAATATCGACCCAAAAGTAACAGTTGCCAGCACGGTATACATTCCATAACATAAGACTTCAAAAGAACTTAATTTAATTCTCTTTTTAACATATACTCATATTAGTTATTCTCTTGGTTAAATAAATAATACTATTTCTTCTTTATTTCAGCTGGCAGTATTGTTTTTTAAGGACATGAGTATAAGTGATACGATTATAAAACGAATAACATTACGTAATAAATTATGTTAATTCTACTCTAAATACCGTATTAATAAATGTCGGCTGAATTCGTGTTACGAAGGGAATCAAAAGTTTTATTTCAGTCCTTACAGACTTTACAACATATCAGGTAGAATCAACTGTAGAAATTTTAGTGAGTTCACGAAATTAAGTGTGTTCAGTTCTGATTCTTTAATTATACCCCTCTTATTATTACGACCTTTATAGAGAAAATACAATATTGCATTAGTTATCCTTCTATAGAAATTTCCTTAGAAATACAATATTGCCTTAGTTATAACATTAACAAGCTATTTTTTTTTACTTTTTGGAAATATGTAAATAAATAAAATTAAAGTGCCTTCTTGTGATTTAGAAATAAAGTATTTTTATTAACTCCTGCCAACCCTAAAACTATGCCTAAAACATTCTAGTCTTTATATGGCCTTCATAGGCATATCATAAATGCCATCCAAAAATGGCAGAAGCAACAACTGTCACTGTCAATTATCTTTTCGGTAGACAGACTTTAAGTATGAAGGAGCACACTTGTTCTATTGCTGATCAGAGAAAAAACTGATAAGGATCTAAATTCATTTAAAACCAGAAGACTGTTAAACGCAGCGCATGAAAGAATAATAATTGTGCATGTATAAACAACATACAAGACACAGTGCAGACTTAGATTTCAAATGCAAAGAATGGGACTACCAGTAGACGCCGAATACACACTCTGAATAGGAAGTTGAAAAATGAAAATATGTAGTACGATTTTTTGTACCAATTCAGCAGAAACAGGACTATGTTTGGAACCTTTTCCAAACGAGGCTGCGGGCAAGCAGTTTAGAGAAAAAAAAACGAGTAGTGCTGTTGAAACCATCTAATATATTATTGGTTAGCAATCTGATTATTATACGACAAAAAACAGTTTATCCGAGTATTTCAATAGCATTTATTAAGATATAAAGAAGGATTTATAGAATGTCATAGTCTAGTCTTGTCGAAAAACTTTTTAAATGCAAAATAGCAAAATATGGTAGTTGCGTAGCTGCTTTGTAAACAGTAATTAAAAATATACAATTGTGAATAATAAGAGCCTAATCCTAAAGCCAATAAATAAATGAAATATACTCATAAATAAAACCTATATTATCGGCGTTAAAATAATATAGAACACCTATACCGTGAATTTTTAACAAGTATCTGCAAGTACTCAGTTTTAGTTTCTACGTTACCATTTATACATTCTGTTGATAATTATATATGAACATCTTATAAAAAGTTTTTAAAATGCGAACAACTGAGAATTGGAAACACTAAAGACTCTCACCGACGTTCATTTTGAGAATTTTACCCTGCTCCGAATATGACTGTAGGAGTAAATACTAAAAAGTACACTTTCTTGGCATTTAATTTACGTTTGATGTAAACAAAACAAGTGCGTACATCTAAACAGGCAATAATTTAATTTTAAATATGATAAATTACATGAGAAACAATACAGGGTGTTTCAAAAAACATGTACGATCTCTCATGGGGGAGATTCCTCACGTAAAAATAAGATTTAATTTTCATATAAACATAGGTCCGATTCGGCTTTGTTCCATAGCTACAGGTTGTTAATGTCTTTTTTTCAATTTATTATAATTTTCTTCCAAGTACTTTTAGTGATTTCAATGAAAATTTCAGGGTAAAAGTTACTGTAAACGCGACATATTTTAATGCTAAAAAAGTGTGGAAATTATACCAGGGACGGGGTTATCACTGGAATATTTTACTAAAAAAGTATGTACGCCATTAACTTTTTTCTCTTGTTAGCGAAATAGTGTAAGCCGTTTAATGCCGATTAAAAGTTGTCTCTTGATATTTTGTCACTTTTGATGAGATAAACGCAATTTTATTAATTTGCTTTGGTCCCAGTCTAATAGCAACCTTTAAAAAAATTTAATGTTCATATCAACAAACAAACCCACCAAGAATGCCTTATTAGCCTCATAACAGATTTTATTTCTTTAAAACTACTCACATACTAAGGGCTGGCAAAGGTTAGTCTTGGGTCGAGATTTCCGTATGTAAGAAGAGTACAATGCATTTATAATGTACTGAACAAGGAGGGAACAGTAAACACGTTGCCAAACATATGAAGTAAACCGAGAAATGTGCAAATTGCTGGAGAGGCGTGGAAGGGGATACAGCAGATTTATCGCAGTCGACCGGTTGACCCAATCAGTACCTCTGTCAGTACTTAAAGTTCTAGGGAAAAGTGTACATCATGCGTTCAGCTTCACAATTTAACTACGTCTCGTGATACTTTTTGTTTATTTATTAACGAGTCGTAATTTTCCTTATAGCTTGAAAATTTTTAAATACAAGTTAGAAACACTTGCATTTTTGGTAAAAATAAGTGGAATTGAGTTGGTGTTCGACAGTGGTCGCGCTATTAGAACTCTGAATTCAAAAATCGAAATCTATTAGAAATAATTGATTGTAGTTTTTCAAAAACTTTTTTCGCAGACAGTATGTAAAAATCTTTATAAATAAAAAAGTTACACGATCGCTGAAAACTGTTATGCACTATGCACTAAAAGTAAATGAATGGGTTCTTTAAATTTTAGAATAGAAAAAAACAACCTTATCGAATTTTTCTTATGTAAACATATTGTAAATGATCCGATCTTCAAAATAAAAAAAAGCTTCAATATCTAAAGTGGTTCTTAAGTTATGGCATGTTATGTGTAAAAAAGTTGAGTTTTTAAATCCTCGCGATTACGTTTTCTCGTCATAAAAAAAATGGACACCCTAACGATATCCTTATAATTCCATTTCAGATACTCAGAAACATATCTAATGATTTTATCTAGTTACCTTTTCGAAAAAAAAGTCTTAAAAATAAGCGGTTGGCGATCGTGGTTTTACTTTACTTGATCGGGAAAGGCGTACTGGCAACAACGCAACAGCACACCGTCGTATTTCTCTCACTTCGACTTAATAAGATCCCCATGTGATTTACTTCCGCACATGTAAATATCGACCCAAAAGTAACAGTTGCCAGCACGGTATACATTCCATAACATAAGACTTCAAAAAGAACTTAATTTAATTCTCTTTTAACATATACTCATATTAGTTATTCTCTTGGTTAAATAAATAATACTATTTCTTCTTTATTTCAGCTGGCAGTATTGTTTTAAGGACATGAGTATAAGTGATACGATTATAAAACGAATAACATTACGTAATAAATTATGTTAATTCTACTCTAAATACCGTATTAATAAATGTCGGCTGAATTCGTGTTACGAAGGGAATCAAAAAGTTTTATTTCAGTCCTTACAGACTTTACAACATATCAGGTAGAATCAACTGTAGAAATTTTAGTGAGTTCACGAAATTAAGTGTGTTCAGTTCTGATTCTTTAATTATACCCTCTTATTATTACGACCTTTATAGAGAAAATACAATATTGCATTAGTTATCCTTCTATAGAGAAATTTCCTTAGAAATACAATATTGCCTTAGTTATAACATTAACAAGCTATTTTTTTTTTACTTTTTGGAAATATGTAAATAAATAAAATTAAAGTGCCTTCTTGTGATTTAGAAATAAAGTATTTTTATTAACCTCGCCAACCCTAAAACTATGCCTAAAACATTCTAGTCTTTATATGGCCTTCATAGGCATATCATAAATGCCATCCAAAAATGGCAGAGAAGCAACAACTGTCACTGTCAATTATCTTTTCGGTAGACAGACTTTAAGTATGAAGGAGCACACTTGTTCTATTGCTGATCAGAAAAAAAACTGATAAGGATCTAAATTCATTTAAAACCAGAAGACTGTTAAACGCAGCGCATGAAAGAATAATAATTGTGCATGTATAAACAACATACAAGACACAGTGCAGACTTAGATTTCAAATGCAAAGAATGGGACTACCAGTAGACGCCGAATACACACTCTGAATAGGAAGTTGAAAAATGAAAATATGTAGTACGATTTTTGTACCAATTCAGCAGAAACAGGACTATGTTTGGAACCTTTTCCAAACGAGGCTGCGGGCAGCAGTTTAGAGAAAAAAACGGAGTAGTGCTGTTGAAACCATCTAATATTATTGGTTAGCAATCTGATTATTATACGACAAAACAGTTTATCCGAGTATTTCAATAGCATTTATTAAGATATAAGAAGGATTTATAGAATGTCATAGTCTAGTCTTGTCGAAAAACTTTTTTAAATGCAAAATAGCAAAATATGGTAGCTGCGTAGCTGCTTTGTAAACAGTAATTAAAAATATACAATTGTGAATAATAAGAGCCTAATCCTAAAGCCAATAAATAAATGAAATATACTCATAAATAAAACCTATATTATCGGCGTTAAAAATAATATAGAACACCTATACCGTGAATTTTTAACAAGTATCTGCAAGTACTCAGTTTTAGTTTCTACGTTACCATTTATACATTCTGTTGATAATTATATATGAACATCTTATAAAAAGTTTTTAAAATGCGAACAACTGAGAATTGGAAACACTAAAGACTCTCACCGACGTTCATTTTTGAGAATTTTACCCGCTCGAATATGACTGTAGGAGTAAATACTAAAAGTACACTTTCTTGGCATTTAATTTACGTTTGATGTAAACAAAACAAGTGTACATCTAAACAGGCAATAATTTAATTTTAAATATGATAAATTACATGAGAAACAATACAGGGTGTTTCAAAAAAACATGTACGATCTCTCATGGGGAGATTCCTCACGTAAAAATAAGATTTAATTTTCATATAAACATAGGTCCGATTCGGCTTTGTTCCATAGCTACAGGTTGTTAATGTCTTTTTTTTTCAATTTATTATAATTTTCTTCCAAGTACTTTTAGTGATTTCAATGAAAATTTCAGGGTAAAAGTTACTGTAAACGCGACATATTTTAATGCTAAAAAGTGTGGAAATTATACCAGGGACGGGGTTATCACTGGAATATTTTTACTAAAAAAAGTATGTACGCCATTAACTTTTTTCTCTTGTTAGCGAAATAGTGTAAGCCGTTTAATGCCGATTAAAAGTTGTCTCTTGATATTTTGTCACTTTTGATGAGATAAACGCAATTTTATTAATTTGCTTTGGTCCCAGTCTAATAGCAACCTTTAAAAAAATTTAATATCATTAACTTGCGAAAGTTTTAAATAAGTACTCATTGATTCCTGATCAAAAAATATGAAAAAAAGTTGGGTATGGAAATGCATAGTTTTAAAATTACAGGATGTTAAAACATTTTAAAATTAGGTCTTTTCTAATTATCTTAAATTCCATTATTTTTTATTTGAATTTGCTGTAGGTTGAACGAATAGAAATAACTAATAGTAATAATATTTAATAATAAATTAGATAAAATAAATAATTTGTTAATTTTATTAATATATGTGATTAATAAAATTGCGTTTATCTCATCAAGGAGATCGAAATCGACAAAATAACAAGATACGACTTTTAATTGGCATTAAACGGCCTATACAATTTTGCTATCAAAAGAAAAAAGTCAGTGGCGGACATGGTTTTTTTTGGAAAATATTTCAGTGATGACCCATATGCATGTCCGTGATGAATCTGTGGGTACCTTTTTAGCATTAAAATATGTCGCATTTATAGTAACTTTTACCCTCAAAATTTCATTTGGTCGTATTATTTTATTTAATATTGGAAGAAAATTATAATAGAAAAAATATTAAGACTTTAACACCCTGTAACTACAAAACAAAGCCCAATCGGACCTATGTTGATATGAAAAATAAATCTTATTTTGGTGTGAGGAATCCTTAGATCTTACAAAACTCTCTCCACGCGAGATGGCACATGTTATTTGAAACACCCTGTATATATATATTATAAATATAGGGAAACAATATATTATCAATATATAGTTTCTATCTACAGAGTTACATCTATTATGATAGATAATACATGTTATTGAAAAAATCAAGAAAATACATAACAAATAGTTACTATAATTGACTTACAGTTGGGAGGAAAACTATTTAATAATAAAATTGTAGCAAAACTGCTAAACAAAACGTCTATGATAACCTTTAGTACTTATTTATACAAGACAAAAAATATAAAAAAATATTGATGTATAAAACATCTGTAAACAGTTTAGAGAAACACTTTTAGATACTGTATCGTGTATTCTACCCAAAAGCGCGTATATTAAAGATTTATAATGGATATGTACGACGTGCTTCAAAAACTTGGCAGAGGGACCTTTGGGTATATTTTTAAAGGTATTTATTTAGTAGTTAAAATTATAAATATTAAAATAAATTGTAGGACTATATATTTATGCCAAAGAAAACATAACAAGCAAAAATTAGTGATTAAAGAAATGGTTACGGATCTAAATGCAGACGATTTAAGAAATGCCAAAAATGAAGTATCAATTTTGAAATCACTTGACCATCCTAATGTTATAGCCTACCATGATAGTTACGTTAAGAATTGCGCGTTTTATATTGTGATGGAATATGCTGAACATGGATGTTTACAAGAATACATTGCCAAAAAAATACCAGAATATTTATCTCCCCAGGTAAGTACCTATTTGAAATTTGAATAGTTTTATTGATTCATATCTAAAATTATTTTATCTTAGACTGTAATAAACTTTTTTTGTCAAATACTTATGGGGTTAAACCATATACATGAAAAAGGTATTATCCATAGAGATTTAAAATGTGAAAATATATTTTTGACTGGTATTCATCAGGATGTAATAAAAATTGGTGACTTTGGTATTTCAAAATTACTTTACAAGTAAGTATAACCACTAACCTGGTGATTACCTTTTGATGTTAAACTTTTTTCTCTACTTATTTCTGATGCTAAACTTATATATCTTGCAGTAATAATAAAGCAAGAACTATTATTGGTACTTATAATTATGTTGCTCCTGAATTATGTGATGGAAAACCTTATGACACTAAAAGTGATATTTGGGCATTAGGATGCATTTTATATGAGCTTTGTCAAATGGAAAAAATGTTTGAAGGAACTGTATATTAAGATCAATTTTGCTTTAAGATAATATTTTAAATTCTATTCTGTTTCAGATTTCTAACGTTGTACTATCAATTGCTAATGGAAAATTGAAGTCAATTAATATTAAAAGATATGGAAAACAGATGCAAGCCCTATTAAATTTACTTTTACAGCCAAATCCTAAAGACAGGCCCGACACCAAAACATTAATGACTTTAGGTGACATATTTCCATCTCTC